>NW_007727825.1:133513-178585 GCF_000696425.1 Galeopterus variegatus | reverse complement strand
GAAAAAAAAAAAAAAAAAAAAAAAAAAAAAAAAAAAAAAAACTCATATTTCCTAGCTCCTTCTACTGAAAGGGCCCGGGTGCAATGATCCCGCTTAGCACTCACACCTTAGATTCTAAACACTGTTCCCACTACAAGCAACCACAGCTACTTGAGGAAATGGCTGGGTTCAAGTCCGGAGCAGAGACAGTATGAGGTGAACTTGGTACTTCTTGTTGTGGCAGAAGATAATCAAGTATAATAAGGTTACATCAGAAGGACACAGTAGCAGACTTGAATATATCCCACTGGTCAAATTTGGAATAATATAAACATCAGAAAGAAATAATAATAAAGGATTACAAAACAGTAAGTAATGTTTTAAACAAATACTTGATTATTTGAAGAGAGACAGAAACAGAGGAAGAGTCATTCTTTTTAGAATAGTGCTAGCTAATAAATGTAATAAATGTTAGAAGTAGAAAATCCCCATTTTTCAACCCCCAGTGGAATAACTGGTTAGGGCAAGGATTGTCAGTATCTGTTAATCTACTGGGTAAAATGTTAGTGGGGATCAGGACATTCACGCATTTGCACAGTGCTACCCCACAGATCTCTTATTGATTACAAAGGGGAAATGGACAAGGGCAAAATCTGGCAGCCATAATCTTAACTAAAGGATCAAACTTAGCATTGCCAATAGAAAAGAACTTGACTGAGGGCAACAGTGTACTTTGATTAAAGTCTGAACGTATCAATCTGAACGCAAACTCTCCCAAGGAGCTAGAATTTAAGTCTGCTGGGAGTGGGGACAGAAAAGCTTCTGATATAGTTTGGATGTGTTTGTTTCCCCAAAGCTCATGTTGGAATCTGCTCCCCAATGTGGCAGAGTTGGGAGGTGCTGGGTTATGGGGGCAGATCCTTCATGAATAGATTAATGCCCTCTTTGGGGAGTGGGGGTGGTGAATGAGTTATCCTAGGAATGGATTATTTCCTAGGAAAGCTGGTTGATAAAAGGAACCCGGCACCTCCCCTCTCTCTCTCTTGCTTCCTTGCTCACCATGAGATCTCCCTGCACCCACCAGCTTCTTGCCATAAGTGGAAGCAGCCTGAGGCCCCTGCCAAATGCAGCTGTACCAGAATCGTGAGCCAAATAAACCACTTTTCTTTATAAATTACCCAGTCTCAGGGATTCTGTTATAGCAACACAAAAATGGACTAACATAGCTTCATAGAGGAGATGAATCTGGAATGTTGAGAAGGAAGGAGCTTGATTGCTGGGGGAGACTTTCCATACAAAGGACCCAGAAGAAACAAAGTCCCAATGGCTTGAAACAGGCTACCAAATTCAGAGAACTGCAATTAGGTGAGAATGGCTCAGACAAACAGTGTAGAGAGGGGATTAATGAAAGGTGAGAATGCAAAGTTAAGAGAGGCCAGGTCTTAGGAATCTCAATTACCAAGTTAAGGAACTTAGACCTTATTCAGAAGGGGATGGGGAGACTTTGAAGGGTGTCTAAAGAGGGTGGCAATAATTAGGATAGGAGGAAAGTGACAAAGGAGAGAGTGATATAGAAGGTAGAATCCACTGGACTCAGTGATCATTCAGAGATGTGGATGATGAAAGAAGACAATGGGGTGAATTAGAGAATGCTTCCACACTGAGGGCTAACCCTGTGGATGGGCGGTGTTTGGCTAGAGAGCTGGATGCAAAGCATCTAAGGTCATAACCACAGTCAGCAGAAAGTGGTGCATGAGTGATTAGTGATGCCTACTTTGGTCGAGTACAGGGAGAAGAGAGGAATGTCAGAGTGGATGGTAGTACTATTACCCTACATTAAAAACACAAGAGGACAAATAGGTGTAGGATTTAAAAAAGACAAGTGTGTTATTTCAACCATGCTGAATTAAACAGGGCTACAAGTTATTTCAGAATTCCTAGTACCTAGTGTGGATTCCTTACATATGCTGGAGAAGTCTTTTGGAGTTCTAATGATAACTTAAGGGCTATTTAATATGTAGATTATTTACCTAATAGACCTCAGGGGCTCCTTTAACATAGGCACTAAAGAGCATCTTCTGGATTTAGAGCATGGAGCTTTAATCAGAGGAGTCCCATTAGGTTTAACAGGATTTACGTAGCTAGAAGGCTTGGGGATGCTAGAATGAAAAAGCTCTCAACTTGCTTTTGCATTTAATAATAATTAATAACGAAAATGCTCTTCCCCATGGGAGCTGAGCATAGACTGATGTCTGCTGCAAAGCCAAGCCCCCCACTTTGGAGCTTAGTCCCATGCTGAGGCCAGCACCCCAGTTCATCAGGGCCTGAGAGGCTGTCCAGCTCGAGACCCACACTGGGTGACTTATAATTAAAAAGAATGCAATTCTTTTTTAAAATTTAATTCCAAATATAATTTCTCATTTGCCTCACAAGGGTATGGCACACACAGCAGGCTATCTGTAGGGAAATTAAGGAAAAGCAGGAGGCTATGCACCACACAGTGATTATATTAAAATAATCACTCATACTTTTCTGGAACCACTGTTTAATAAGTGTCAAATCTTTATTACTTTCTTTGGCATTTGCATTCACATTAATTATGTCAAATTCATATGGAATTTATTTCTGGAGGTTGTAAAAATCAACACAGGGACTTTCCCAAGCTAATCAATTAGTCCAAATCCACTCCCAGGTTTCTGATTTGTGGAAGCTTTGCTGGCTCTGGAAGCAGCAAGAAAGCAGACTCTTAACTTTGTGATGGCCACAGGGCAAGGGAGGAGATACAGTCCCATCCTGAGCCACCAGGATCAGGGCCTTCCTGGAGCCAACTTCTCAAACAGGAAAACCACAGGCCACCACTTCTCCATAGCCACAGAGTGATGCTAAGTGTGCGGGCTGACAGTGCTCTGAGCCTTCCCATCTGATAACAGGAACAAGGTAGATGCTTGCTGGCTCTTCAGGGCAAGATGCTATGCTGGGGGGGAGGGGGGCATCTATAAATTATAGAAAGAGCCTGTCTAGTAAAGTACAGGCTGGAGGGACAAAGCTGCCTGGTGGCAGAGAGGACAGGCCTGGGAATCAGGAGATCTGAGTTCCGGTCTGGGCTCCCCAGGAATGATTGTGCTGGTTCTCTCTCTTGTTCTCTGGTCCCAGGCTCTTCAGATGGACTCACGTAGATGGTGCCTCAGGCTCTGCCACTTCTCAAGCTGATGAGTGACATCAGCAAATATCTTCAATCCTGGGATAAGACTCAAAGCAGGGTGTTTGGAAGATATGGTGGCCTCGACATTAAGCTTGACCAGAAGAAGTGACATCCAGACTGTTTCATCTGTGCCATCCCCACCTTTAGGGTTGAAGCCTACAATGCTGACACTGTTGAAATAGGAGGGGTGAGACATCTGGAGTTTCTTTGGGTTTCTCATTAAGGAAGATAAACAACAGGAAAACTCAACATGGCAGGACTGGACCACTCTGCGTTTTCACACACCAACCTGGGGCATCCAGCATCTGGTGTGGAAACTTTGTTCACTCCTCATACAAAAGATAGAGACTGATTTAACTAACATATTGCTATTGTATCCACATTTATCCTCAAAAATCATAGAATAGAGAGAACTTGAGGAATGGATCTGATCTTGGCAGATTTTGTCTTTTCTTCCTCTAGTTTCCCTTTTTGCATCATTTTCTCCATGGGAGTTCCCCCAGCTATCTCTTTCAGGTGCTCATTGTTCCGCCCCTTCTTTTTGTCCTCCTGCATCTCCCATTCCTAGGACATCCTCTTAAGTACATTCCTTGCCAGTAATTTTCATGTTAGTGTAAATTTTTTCCAACCATTTCCTTCCTTGAATAGGGATAGGAGACTATCCGGGCTTTGGGGAAATAGATGTGTAGGCAGAAACTTCTAGTTATCACCTCAAATCCATTATTTCCTGAGAAATAATGATCTTGTATCAATAGAAACCCAACTATCTGCTGAGAACATGTCTGTTCAGAATAAAGATTACATTTGCCAGCTTTCCTTGCTGCTGGATGTGTTCAGGTAATTATGTCAAGACCAATGGAATGGGATGTGAAGTTATGTGTGTAACTTACAGGACACGTCCTTAAAGGAAGGAGGTATGCCCCTTCCCTGCATCCCCTTCTCTCCTCCACTTCTTGGAACATGGTCGTGGCCATGAGCCATTCTGGACCAAGAGGCAAGAACAACACCCTCAGGATGACAGGGCCACAAGACAGAGGCCTGGGTCTCTGACCCAGAGAGAAGAAAATGCCAATGAACCAGCAGTGGACTACCCACTTGGGAACTGTTAAGTCAGGGAAAAATATTATTTAAGCCACTTTTTTTTTAACCTTTATTACATAAAGTCAAACCTATATTGTAACCAAAACTGTAAGCAAAATATCAGCTGTAGTGGAAATGGCAATGTCTTCTCAGAACTCTGAGGTCTGAATTCCAAATCCACCATTTACTATCTGTGTGACCTTGGCCAATTTACTTCCCCTCCCTGAAGCTTATCTTTCCTCAGGTCCCTATTCAACAGGTATAAAGTTGCAGTGATACAGGATAAATATGTGCTGGAGATCTGCTGAACAACATTGTACCTGTAGTATTGTAAGCACTGTGCACTTAAACATTTGTTAAGAGGGTAGATCTCATGTTAAGTGTTCTTACCACAATAATAAAAGCAAAGCAAAACAAAACAAGAATTCATATCATGTAGACTGATTGTGAGACATAAATTCAATGGAATTCAAGTGCTTCGTGTACTCTAATGCACGACATAGCCCTATGATGGTGGTCAATGGTCGTCAAGGCTGTTTGGGTTACAAGTTACAGGAACCCACTCACACTGCTCAATGAAAGGTTTACTATAAGGACACAACAGATAAGAATAGATAGGCTGTCACCTTAATTGTGTCCCCCCCAAAATTTATGTACAGAAGCTCTAACCCCTAATGAGATGGTATTTGGAGATGGGGCCCTTGAGTGGTTATTAGTTTTAGATCAGGTCACAAGGGTGGATCCCTCATGAGAGGATTAGTGCCCTTATATGAGCAGAAAGAGACACCAGGGAGCTTACTTTTTCTTTCTTTCTCTCTGTCCCTGCTATGTGAGGACACAGCAAGAAAGTGGCCATCTATAGCCAGGAAGAGGGCCCTCACTGGAAACTGACCATGCTGGCACTCTGATGTTGACTTCCAGCCTTCAGAGCTGTGAAGAAGACACACAGACACCCAAGAAAGGGCAATGAAGGGCAACTGGGCCTCCAGGAGAACTAAAACCAAAAAGTCAGAAACAGATACCACACTCAGTGTCCCCCAGAGACCATCTGAGCTTCCCCCCACTCAGCTTTTTCAACACCTCAACACACTGTGACCCTTCAGCTTCAAGACCCACCACTATCTAACTAGATAGTCTTTGGATCTTAATTCAGATTCCCTGCAGAGGGTCTGATTGGTTGATGCCATTGGCTGGCTTTAGATCAAGTATGCATTTTGATACAGCGGTGACCAGTGGTGCAAGGTCACGTAGTACAGAGGGCTATCCTCTCCAGGAGCCATGGTGGATTAACTTCCCTAGAGGGATAATGGGTGGGGCAGTCAATAGCCCTTGGGTTACACAGTGGGGATAATAATAAAATGACATTAACTATTACCTGGCAGGAGGAATGGTGTAAACAGATGCTTAGAAGTTTAAGTTTTATTTGAAAAAAGTTCTGAGTTCTACAGATATTCCACCTTCTTATAAGTGCAATGGGCCTTGTAACATCAGTTTCCCATGGACCAACACAGATGAAAACTCCCCTTCTTAGCAGTTCATATCCCCTTGCTTATCACATCCTGAAGTACTGGGTAGACATTCACATTACCGTCACACTGTCCTTTATCTTTGAAAACAAATGAAAAATTTCTTTCAAATGGGACTTGGTGGGGCATGGCATCTTTCCACCATGATCTTGCACCCTGAGTCACGGATGAATTTTTATCTTCACAGAGCCCTCAGCTTCCTTACAATTTCTAGCTGTTCAGTGTGACCTGCCTTCTAAGTAATTGACCTAAAATTTTCCCTTTGCTAAAGGAAAAGGAAAGAAAAAACCTTATCCAAAAGTTTTAATGAAAGAGTGAAAAGGCATTCTTCCTTGCTTCATAGTTCTGCCCTCCTGCTGGAGGAAACAGCATCTCATGCCCTGCCAAGATCCTGTGCTCTTTCTGCCTCTGAGCTTCGAAGAGAAAAAAAATCTTTAGAAAGAAAATGTGAAAGTGAGTTAAGCTAATTTATTTCTGATCATGCCAGATGGAGAGGAGGAATTGAAAAGAAAATTTTGTAGGCCTTACCTTCATTAATTTCACTTTTACTCCTTCTGATGAGGCAAACACCTTCCAGAGGACTCAGATTCACCTAAGCTGATTCTGTGGCTCTGCGTGTGTGTGTGTGTGTGTGTGTGTGTGTGTGTGTGTGTGTGTGTATTCATGCCACACTTGGACACCCATGTATTTTTGTGTAATGGAACGTGTGCAGGTGACATCACATGGTCAAATGGGAGATTTTCTATACATCGGGAAGCAAACATTGAACATAGATTCAATGATACTCTATTGAAATCTGAACATCAAACTGAATATCATAGGTAGTTTGGAAGTATAAGATTAAGGCTGATTTTATTTTCTCTTTGCCTACAAAGAGCATAAATGAATTTGTGTGATAAAGGGAAAGTAAATATTTATATCTAATATATATTCTATATTTTTCTATAAAAGGGTACACTGTATATATTATCTAAAATATGTCTGATACAGCTATAATTCCTGGCAGTTGGTCCACTCACTCAATCATCTTTTTGAGCCTTTTTGGGTAATACTATATAGGTATTTGGGGGGTCAGCTGAGGATAAAAGTATGTTTGTAGTAGTTTTCATTAGAAAAATTCACTCGTGGGGCCGGCCCGGTGGCGCACTGCTACAGTGCGCCGCTTGGGAGTGCGGTGGCACTCCCGCCAAGGGTTCGGATCCCACATACAGACCGGTTCCCGCTCACTGGCTGAGCGAGGTGTGGGGGCAACACTGAGGGTTGCGATCCCATTGCCGGTCCCGGTCCGGTACGGGCGCAACACTGAGGGTTGCAATCTGTTGCCGGACACGAAAAAAGACAAAAAGGAAAAAAAGAAAAAAGAAAAATTCACTCGTGGATTGGTTTTATTTTGTTTTTTGTTGGTTTTTTTTTTTTTTTACCTGCAGCTCCCTTCTTTGGGAGACCATACCTCAGTTTCCCTTTGGATCCCATTGTCTCAACACTTGCAGTGGCTGTGTTTTGACTGGAGTTGACTCTACTTCTAGCTCCAGAGGTAAGATGCTTGTTAAGCCAGCAAAATCAGACACTACTCCCCTGACCTAATCATTGATTTAAGAAATGGCATGTGACCCAACAGAGCCAAAGGAATTCAAACCACTTTGCTGGGACTGCATGGAAAGATTCAGGTCCCTTCTGGCTGGACTTGAGCCTAAGATATGAGGCTGGAACTGCTGCCACCGTCTTTGGCACATGAGGAGAAAATGTATCTGGGGATATTTAACGCAGAGAAAGTAAAGCCAAGAGTTGCAGAAGGAGAGACACTGAATCCTGGAGATAGAGTGTGAACCCTTGAATCGCCTGCCTGAAGCCCCCATCTGGAGTCTACAGGATCCAAAATTTTTTTTCTTTTTACTTAAGCTGGTTTGGTTCAATTTTATATCACTTATAACAGAAAAATCTTATCTAACAAAAAAAAAAACCATGGAATTATTTTTTTGTTACTTTTTAAACAGTTTTAATTAGGCATAATTGCAAACCAAAAGCCACACATATTTAAAGTGTAAAGTTTGAGGTTTGATATATGTATACACCCAGGAAACCATCACTATGTTAAAATAATGAGCATATCTATCGCCCTCAAAAGTTTACTCCCACCTCTTCATAATCCCTCCCACCCATTCCTTCTCACTGCCCCGCACCCAGTGCTTTTCCCTGGCAACCACTGACGTGCTTTCTGTCACGGTTTGCATTTTCTGGAATTTTATATGAATACAATTATATAGTATATGCTCTTTTTTTTTTTTTTTTTTGCTCTGGCTTTTCTCAGCATAATAATTTTGAGATCCATTTATACGGTTGCATATATCAAAATTTCATTCACTTATATTGCTGAGTAGTATTCCACTATGTGTATACAACAATATTTTATCTTTTCATCTGTTGATGGACATTTGAGGCTATTGTAAATAAACCTCCTATGAACATTCCAGTATGCATTTTTGTATGAACATATGCTTTCATTACTTTTGGTAAATACCTAGAATTGAAATGGCTGGATCCTATGGTGCAGGATAATCTTTTTAAAAACTGCTAAACCATTTGCCAAAATGATTATGCCATTTTAATTCCCACCAGCTGTGCATGAGAGTCTCCCTTTCTCTGCATCCTCACTGACACTAGATATCATCAGTGTTTTTAATTTTGGACAATCTAATACATATGTAGTGGTATCACAGTGTAGTTTTATTTTACATTTCCTTAATGACTAACTATATTGAATTTCTTTTTATATGCCTGTTTTCCATCTCTTTATCTCTTAAATTGAAACGTTTATTCAGATCTTTTGCCTTTTAAAATTAGGTTGTTTTCTTCTTATTGAGATTTGAGAAGTCTTTATGCATCCTGGATATAAGTTCTTTATTAAATATGGGATTTGCAAATATTTTCTCCATGCAATAGTAACTTTCAAAGAACAGAAGTTCCTCATTTTGATAAAGTCCCAAATTATTTTTTTTAATAGATCATTCTTTGGGGTTTACCTAGGACATTTTAGCCTAATCCAAGATCACAAAGAATTTCTCCTATATTTTCTTCCAGAAATGTTATAGTTTTAGGTCTTACATTAATATCTATGATCCATTTTGAATTTACTATTAAAGTTTCTTAGGCTTTGTACTTGGGTGTAATTAAGTTTCTTGGAAGAAGCTTAATCCACTCTCATGTCTTGGTTTTAAGCTTTGTTAGTTGGAACCAGAGCAACATGTGATCCAGGACTAATTTTGTCCCACTACCGAGGTAAAACCTTTCTGAATACTCTATCCAAGACCCCGCAAATTTACAGTTTCCTCTCTGGCTGATGGGAATAGGAACTATTTCTGGCCCTGTGTGAGCTCTGAGGATAGTTCTTTCCCTCTAATGCTTTTGAGTAATTTATTCCCCAACCTCAGTTATTTTTCTCACATTTGTACATTGATCAAAAATCCACTGAAGACTCAAGGATGACCCTCCACAGATCTCTAGAGTTCTCTTTCTGTGGGGCTCTCTCCTTTCAGGTAACCTGCCCTGAGAACTCTGTCTGCTTTGGTCTCCCCAGATTCCCAGCTCCTCTCCTCATCTCAGGGAAACAGCTGGGCTCCACCTGGATCCCCTCTCTGCACTGTGTCCCAGCTACTCTCCAGTCAATATGTTGGGCCATCGTGGGACCTACCTTGTTTGTTTCCCTTGTCTCTGTGATGGCTGCTGCTCATTGCTTGGTACCCAATATCTATAAAATTAGTAATTCATAGATTTTGCCTGTTTTTTTAGCTGTTTCATGAGAGAGGATAAATGCAGCCCATATTGGTTGGAAGTGCAACTCTCCTACAGTACAATTTTTGAGAAATTCTAAAAGGCAGCAATGTTTCCCATTTTTAGTAGACCAAGAGTTTGGAAGCTTACCCTTTGTAAGGGCAATAACTTCTTCAGTTTCATCCATCTGCAAACTCGTATCTAGAGAAAATTTTTTATTTGTTTACATTTCCCTTTTTTTTTTGGAAGTTGATCTCTAGAAATCACTGATGTAATCTCAGGCTAATACAATCAATAGGATATTGTTCATTGATTCATTTACCAAATATGAGGGGTCTTCAAAAAGTTCACTGAAAGCTTTGTATTATTAATTCCATTTCTTCACCAACTTTTTGAACTACCCTTGTATTTGTTAAGCAGCTACAGGCATTGGGGAAAGAGGTCAGGCGAATCTATTAGTGAACAAAATGACAAAATCCCTGACCTTAGAAATGTGCCCTTTACATGTAACTACTAGAGATAAGTGCTTTACATATAGTAAATCTCATCTTTATAATAACCCTATTAAATAATAACAATTAGTATCCTCCATTTGCAGATGGGGTAACTGAGGCAAAGAGAATTTGAGTAACTTACCCAAGGTAAAATAGTTAGTAAGATTCAGAACTGGGATTCAATTTAGGGCTGGCTGGTTAACTCAGTCGGTTAGAGCGCAGCCTTTTAACACCAAAGTCATGGGTTCAGATCCCCTTACCAGCCAGCTGCCAAGAAAAAAAACACAATCCAGGCAGTGAGGTTCAGAATCTTTGCCCTGGACCACTCTTTATACATGTCAACAAAACAGTGTATTGCAGCCATCAGGATTCGTACACACTACATTTGTATGTGAAAAGGACATGAGTTTTGGGGGACTAGGGGTGGAATATTATAAATTGAATTGCATCCCCCCCCCAAAAGTTTAATGGAGGTTTGGAAGCTTAAAGTCCAGGGAACACATCTGGTCAGGGTCTTTTTTGATGGTGGCTTTACAGCAATGCAGGGGTCTCACATGGCAGAAAATAGTAGAGCAGAGAGATAGATTCTCATGCACTCTCCTTTTAAAGTCCTCAGAACCACACCCACTTTTCTAGAAATGGATCAATCCACTCACCAGGGTAAAGTCCTCATAATCCAATCACCTCTGCAAGGCCCCACCTTTCAATTACCATAATAGGATTTCTCACCCTCAACAGTTACAGTGGGAATTAAACTTCTAATATATGAACTTTGAGGAACACAATTCAATCAATCCACAGCATTAAGGGCAGAAAAATCAGAGTAAGGAGATGATAATATTATGTGCTATCTTACAGAGTGGCCCAGGCAAGACATTTCTTAAGAGGTGACATTTGAGGCAGAGAGCTGGATAAAGTGAGCAAGAGAGATGTGTAGTGATCTGGGGAAGAGGATTCCGGGCAGAGGACACAGCAAGTGCAAAGGTCCTGAGACAGAAATATTTGACATGCTCTCAGAACAGCAAGGAAGCCAATGTGGCTGGAGCAGTGTGAGGAGGGAAAGATGGGTGGCTGAGAGAAGGAATTAGTATGACTTATGTAAAATGCCTACCACAGTGCTTGGTACATAGCAGAGGTTCCATGAAGGGTGGATAACAGTGTGATTATCATCGTTGCTCATAGCACATGAGCACTCTGAGAGGAAAATGACTTGAGAAGAAGGAGGTACTCTCTGTGGCTTGGGTTTATCAGGGAGCCTTCTTAGCATTAGGACTTAGACTGAGCTTTCAAAAATAGACCTCTCCCCTCATTCCAAGTGACACCATGAGGACATTTTTGCCATGTCCTTGGAATGAGAATGGATGGATCTTGTGAATTGAGGAGATGATCCAAAGTGCATGCTGAAAGGTCAGTAGGCTCCCAGAACATAAATTAAAAGTTATTTGCTTTTTCTTCTTGATGAGGTTCTTGGATTTATCTGAGCCTCTTCCTGTTGGCCTTCTGATTTCAGAATCCCTGCATTCTCTGGCCCATTTTTTTTTTTTTTTTTGAGACTTTGAAAGGAACTGTCCAATGAAGACTCTTATCGGGGCTTTAAGCCAGTTGTAGAAAAACCTGAGTGGCCTTTCCACTGATAAGTTTTCATTTGCACAATTTTATCATCATAGAGAGAGCTCTTCTGAAAGTCCAAATGGCCCAGAATAGGCAGATAAGGGGAGAATTACCTCTGATCAGAGGTGTTCCTTGCACTTAAATGTCAGAGACATTGGTAGCGCATCACCCGGAGACCAGCTGCTTGCTGCAGTCATCAGGTTGAAAGAACAGAGTGGAGGTCAGGAACAGAATTCTTTTAAAATGCCATCCTAGTTTTCAAAGGTAAATGCCTAGTAGCTTTGTCAAGCAACACTCAATCATAGTTACCTGTTTGTGACTTAAGAAGTCAGAAATAAGGATTTTAATATGAAATCTCCTAATTTTTGAAAGTCTACAAACCACATAAAATGCACAAATCACAGTGTGCACAGAACAGAACACACCTGGGGTGGCTGTGGCTGAGACTGCCAGTTTGTGAAGTCAACTGGCAAAGCTTCTCAGCCTGCCAGCAATACTAGGGGGCCCTATGGTGACCTCTCCTTACAGGCCAGTTCTGAAAGATCTCATGGGTGAGCATGAAGGCCCATCTGCTTTCACAGAATTTCTCTTCTCTCATATGGGTTGGTCAGATTCCCTGACTTGTCTGGGGCCAATCAGAAAAGTTAATGTCATAACTAATATATAAGAAGGCATATATTGTGTGTGTTTCTCCCTGAAGAATCCCTCTATTTTAGACAAGTGGTATTTGTAATAGTATGGTTTTTATAAATGACATGTAAGAGTTGTTTTTTCCTATCAAACTCATCACTACCAACAGTCTTATCTCATCCAATCTCTCTACGATAATGAGAATAAGTGATTCTCAAATTTTAACACGCAGAAGATTCACCAGAGGCATGTGTTATAATGTAGTCTTGGACCTACAGAGCCCATATAGTTTATTACCCAAACCAGAACACTTCTGAGAACAAAAGTAACTCCACGTTCATGGATGTAAACCTGTTCATGCGGTCAGCACGGGCTGGCCTCACTTGCACTAATTCTGATTCAGTGGCCTGCGCTGGAACCAGGGACCCCCACTTTTAATAAAACACCCCAGGTAAACTGGATGCAGGTGGTCTGTGGACTAAACTTTAAACACTGACTCAGTAGTAGAAAGAGAACACAATAGAAAAATACCCATTTGGGAGATGGAAACACTGAGTCTGGAGGGAGGACTCACTGAGACCCAGCTGTGAGGTGCTCAATGCGTGATAAGACGAGCAGCGGCCAGGAGGGACAGTCGGAAACAAGTACTAATTGCTAATCTCACATTTTCCTTTCTCCAGATTCCTCACAATTGTTAGCTCTATTTGATTACATAGTACTTGACTGTCTTCAAGAAAATGCCTAAAGGCAACTGGTGATTAATGAGGTGTGGATAAGCATTGTGATGAGCGATAAACATACGCCTCGAACTCGCGCTTTTATGAAGTACTAATGAATCTTAGCACCCCACACTGAACGCATAACTCTAGCAGGGTTTTCTTTCTATTTATTTTAACCAACAACCCAGTGACAGGTAATGATTTCACTCAGAGCTGGCTTTCCATGTGATGGGCACTGGGGGCTCACAGAACCCCAGCGAGTGATGCTCTGTTCCCAACAGCACCACATCGGCAGAGAGGATTTGCATTTTATTTCTGTTAGCCACAAGCCCATATCTGCACAACATAAACTGGTCAAGAAATGGCTTTTCTGTTTGATTTTTAATTGGCTGACTCTCATCTGATAAATTCAAGTCAGAGGATACAGGGTGTTGAGGCCATTGAGACGTCTGAGGTAACAGCATATGTTGTGCCTTTTCTGGACGAGGCAACAGAGGTCAGCGTTTAGAGTGTAGTTGCAGGGTCTGCCACCTGAGCCTGGATCCTGGCTCTGCCACTTGTCTCTGAGTCTTGGATCTTAATATCTCTGGGCTACAGTCTCTCCATTTGGAAAATGAGGATGATGGTAGTACCATTTCGTAGGGCTTTTTATTAGTAATGAATGAGCTAATACTTGTGAATTGCCTAGAAGGGTGCCTGGCATGTAGCAAGAGCTACAGCTATGGACAGCAAGGTTCAGAGGACCAGGCTTTCCTCGGAGCACAGCCCCCGTGTAGGAAGTTGGGTCAGTTCTCCTTGTGAACCATTTGCTGTGTCCCCACTGTGCCATGAAAACTGCAGTTTAGTTTCTCGAATCCCTCAAAGTCTCCTTAGGACAATATGAACTTTTGGCACAATCCTTCCCATGAGATTGTCTGTAGGTTGGTTTTCAACAGGAAACAAAGCTGCCACCTGAAAAGAAAGCCTCTTTACCTAGGGAGTTTTGGAGCCCAGCTGTGGAGTGGATCAGGACCTTGGGGCTTCCTGTTCCTGCAAACACATGCTGTAGGCTGCTGAGAATGTTGCCCACAGCTGTGTCCTGGCCTTGCTGGGGTCCATGAGCTGTCCTTCCCAGAGCAAAGTCTAACCTCTCTCTCTCTCTCCCTTACCAGACATGCACCATACAGCCTCCTCCTGATCCTTCATCCTCGTCTTCGGGAGAGATTGAAACTCTGTGCAAGGTTCTTTTTTTTCATCTCCCCTTCAGATATTCTGTGTTTAGAATCATAGGCACCTTTATTTTCAGCTTCAGGCAGCTGTTCCAGGCAGAAAATGCCTGCCAAGTGTTCCAGATTGCATTCAGGTGGTATGAGCTCAAGCTTTGCTGAAAAGTCTGTGCTGACATTTTAGAAAACAGGCCCACTTTGGAGCAGCAGTGAGGCATCCCTTTTCTATATGGAAAGGGTATTCCTGGGAGAGGTCTAAAGTTCCAGAGAAATCATTATAGTGCCTTCTACCTGACAGAACTTTATAGTTTACCAAGTTCTTACACATGCATGATTTCATTTACATCTTGTAACAATCCTGAAAAGCAGTCATGACAAGAATTAGGACTGTTATTTTACAGATGACAGTGCTATAGATAAGAAAGATGTAAGCATGTGACATTTGTGCAAGAGCTTGATCCCTTGACTTCTAAATCTATGAGCTTTCCACAAATAACAACATGACACTTTCACACATTGCTTTGGTAAACAATTTACAAAGTACTAACATGAGCACAGTATTATTTTTATCCCCAATGAAGTCTTATGAGTTAGACAGGGAAGAGTTTTAGTCAGCATAGAATAGGCAATGCTGTAGTAACAGGTAATTCCTGATATCTCAGTAGCTTAGCCAAGCAATGATTGATTCCTTGCTCATATCATTATCTGATGTATGTCTTGGTGGTTCTCTGTGGTGGTTTTCCTCCAGGTGGTAACTCAGGGATCCAGGCCTCTTCCATATTATCATTCTTCCATTTAAAAATATGGCATTAGAAGTCACTGTGGAATGGGAACAGAGTGTCATCAATTTCCTGGAAGGTTTTATATCCAAGCCTGGAAGTGCAGCATATCACTTCCACTCACATGTGATTGGCCTAAACCCAATCACGGCCTCATAACTGCAAAGGAAAGGTGGCCTTCTTGGGTGCCCAGGAAGAATAAAAGAAATGGGATTTGGTGAATCCCAAGTATTTTTTCTGCCACTTTGAATTATCCCAGCACCTGTTCTAGGCTTGTTGGTGGGACTGTAAATTAGTACAGCCACTATGGAAAACAGTATGGAGGTTCCTCAGACAACTACAGACAGATCTACCCTACAATCAAGGAATCCCACTTCTAGTATATACCAAAAGGAATGGAAATAGGGGTTAGGAACTAAAACATCCTGGTCAAAAACTTTTAATATTGTGTCAACTAGATGGTAGCAACATAATACCTGCAGGGCAAATTGAACTGTTTCGAAGATAAAGCTACCCACAAACTACAGTGTTGCTGCATATCACAACAGCTTCTCAGGCAGAGGAAAGGAGGGCACATGATTTGTACATCACTGGGACTGCAATGGAAATATTACCATTTATTTATTACTATTATTACATTTTTTGTATCCCCATCTGCATTTACAAATGATTTGAGTGAATTTATAATATTAAAGCATATCCAAAGGAAGCAATTAAGAGCAAAATAATAAATACACACACACACACAAGGTAGTTAAATAGAGCAGAGAACTAGCTGTACTAAGTATTTTGGATAGATTAATCATTAAAACTGAGCAATATGTTTGGCTCTGTGCTTGCTGGCATCTCAAGTAGAAAGGAAGTTGAGAAAATAGCATTTTTGAGCACCTTTGATGTCCCAGTTACCATGTGAAATGTCTTACATACATGAGCTTATTTGATCTGCACATCATTTGAGGTGGTTAGTAATAGTAATCACCACACATTAAATGCTTTGTATAGGGCAGGCCCGGGGTTAAACACTTTACATGTATACTATTGAAACCTAACTAATGCACCTATTTTATGATGAGAAAAGTAGAGGCTCAGTGAGATGACATAAAATGTCTCAAGTACAGTCAGTGGCCAAGACTAGGTTCCAACTCATCCCTGTCTGATTTCACAGTTTGTGCTCTTTTCATAAATTAATAGTTCCCTTTGTCACATAAAATGAAGCATATAATTAACCAGACACAAGAAAATATAAAAGATGCACATACTCTCTATTTTTACTAAAAGAACAAAAAGGTGAGATCTTAATGAGCTTCAAGTCATCAAGTCCAAAACTTTCTTCACTATTTCAAATGACTTGGAAGTCAAGATAAAGTTTGCTTCTGAGGATATCAAAGGGGCCTGCAACTGACCTGTGGCAGGGAGAGGATTTGAAAGCTGAGGCAGGAAAACAGTGCAGGTAAATAGGTTAGGATGGTGTGTGAGGCCACATGGCAAGGCAGTGCCAGTGACAGCCAGGACTTCTCCCAGCACTTCATTTATTTCACTGGATTGTATTAGATTCTGAAAGCTAAGACATTTGAAAAGAGTGAATTTTCTTTTTTTTAAAATTGGTTATGCATATTCAAAGCCCACCATCACCACCACCTGTGCCCAAGATGTGATGACCAGATCAATAATACCAGCATGCTCTTTACCACAAATTGCAAGTATTCCCCGTGTCCTCCACCCAACCTCTCCCCAGCTTCCCTCTCCCCACCTACCCCCAGCAACCCTAGGTGTGTTCTCTCCCTCTGCAAGTTCAACACACCACTGTGGTCTTTCTTTCCTTCCTTATTTCTCTCTTAGCTCCCACTGTGAGAGAGGACATGTGGTATTTTTCCTTCTGTGCCTTGCTTATTTCACCTAACATAATTTTCTCCAAGCTCATCCATGTTACTGGGAATAGCAGAATTTATTTCTTCTTTATGGCTAAGTAGTATTCCATAGTGTATATATACCACATTTTCTTTATCCAATCACCCATCAATGGACATTTAGGTTGCTACCATGTCTTGGCTATTGTAAATAGGGCTGCAATGAACATGGGAGTGCATGATGATTTCCATTCAACATGATGATTTCCCTTCAACATGATGATTTCCATTCCTTTGGGTATATACCTAGAAGTGGGATTCCTTGATTGTAGAGTAGGTCTATCTGTAGTTGTCTGAGGGACCTCCATATTGTTATCCATAGTGGCTGTACTAATTTACAGTCCCACCAACAGCATAGGACAGTTCCCCTCCCTCCACATCCTCACCAGCATTTGTTATCCTCAGTCTTTCTGATTATGGCCAGTCTAACTGGGGTGAAATGATCTCAGTGTGGTTTTAATTTGCATTTCCCTGATGATTAGTGACGTAGATCATTTTTTTCATGTGTCTGTGACCATTTGTATGTCTTCCTTTGAGAAATGCCTATTCAACTCCTTTGTACATTTTCTCGTGGGGTTACTTGTTTTTATACTGTTAAGCTGTTTGCATTCCTTGTATATTCTGGATATTAATCCCTTTTTGGATGTATAGTTTGAAAATATTTTCTCCCATTCTGTAGATTGTCATTTCAGTCTGTTGATTGTTTCCTTTGCTTTTTAGTTTTATAAAATCCCATGTACTTATTTTTTCTTTTGTTGCTTTGCTTTTGGGGTCTTATTCATGAAGTATTTGAACAGTCTTACTTTCTGAAGTGTTTCTCCTGTGTTTTCCATTAACAGTTTTACAATTTCAGGTCTTATACTTAGGTCTTTAATCCATTTTGAGTTGATTTTGGCATATAGCAAGAGGTACAGGTCTATTTTCATTCTTCTGCATATGGATGTCCAGTTTTCCCAGCACCATTTAGATTTATTTATTTATTTTTAAAAGATGACTGATAAGGGGACCTAAACCCTTGACTTGGTGTTGTCAGCACCATGCTCTCCCAAGTGAGCTAACTGGCTATCACTATATAGGGATCCGAACCCTTGTCCTTGGTGTTATCAGCACCACACTCTCCCAAGTGAGCCATGGGCCGGCCCCTCCCCTGCACCATTTATTGAAGAGGCAGTCCTTTCTCCAATGTATGTTCTTGTTGCCTTTGTCAAAGATCAGCTGGACGTAAATCTGTGGGTTGGTTTCTGGGTTCTCTATTCTGTTCCATTGATCTGCATGTCTATTTTTATGCCAGTACCATGCTGTTTTGGTTACTGTAACTTTGTAGTGTAATTTGAAGTCAAATAGTGTTATGCCTACAGCTTTATTTATTTATTTATTTATTTGCTCAGGACTGCCTTGGCTATTCAAGGTTTTGTTGTTTCATGTAAATGTTAGGAATATTTTTTCTATTTCTGTGAAGAATGTTATTGGTATTTTGATGGTGATTGCATTGAATCTGTAGATCACTTTAGGTAGTACAGACATTTTCACAATGTTGATTCTTCCAATCAAAGAACATGGAATGTCTTTCCATCTTTTTGTGTTGTCTTTACTTCTTTCAGTAGTGGTTTATAGTTCTCATTGTAGAGATCTTTCACCTCCTTGGTTAAATAGAATCCTAGGTATTTTATTTTTTTTTGGGGGGGGGGACTATTGTAAATGGGTTTACTTTCTTGATTTCTCTTCCTATTAGTTTGTTATTGGAGAACATAAATGCAACTAATTTATGAGCATGAATTTTATAAACTTCAACATTACTAAAATCATTAATCAGCTCTAAGAGTTTTTGGTAGAGTCTCTAAGTTTTTCTATATATAGGATCATGTCATTTAAACAGGGATGGTTTGACTTTATTTTTTCTTATCTGGATGCCCTTTATTTCTTTCTCTAGCCTGATTGCTCTGGCTAGTACTTCCAATGCTATTTTAAATAGGAGTGGTAAGAGTGGGCATCCTTGTCTTTTCCCTGTTCTTAAGGGAAAAACCTTCAGTTTTTCCCCATTCAGGATGATATTGGTGGTGAGCTTGTTGTAAATGACTTTTATCGTGTAGAGACACTTTCCCTCTATGCCTAATTTGTTGAGAGTCTTTATCTTGAAAGGATGTTGAATTTTGTCAAATGCTTTTTCTGCATCTATTGAGATAATCATATGGTTTTTGTCTTTGATTTTGTTGATGTGGTGTATGACATTTATTGACTGGTGTATGTTGAACCATCCTTGCATCCCTTTGATATATCCCACTTGATCGTGGTGTATAATTTTTTTGAGGTGTTGCTGTATTCTGATTCCTAATATTTTATTGAGGATTTTTGCATGTATGTTCATTAGAGATATTGGCCTGTAGTTTTCCTTTTGTTGTATCTTTGTTTTTGGTATAAATGTGATGCTGGCCTCAAAGAATGAGTTTGGGAGAGTGGCCTCTGTTTAAATTTTTTGGAATAGTTTGAAGAGAATTGCTATTAATTATTTAAATGCTTGGTAGAATTCAGCAGTAAAGCCATCTGGTACTGAGCTTGTCTATGTGAGACTGCCGATTACTGCTTCAATTTCATTGCCTGTTATTGGACTGTTCAGGTTTTCTGTTTCATCTTGGTTCAGTTTTGGTAGTTTGCATGTGTCCAGAAATTTATCTATTTCCTCCATGTTTTTAAATTTGTTGGCATATAGTTGTTTGTAATAGTCTCTAATGATTTTTTGTATTTCTGTGATATCAGTCATAATGTCTTCTTTTTCATTTCTGATTTTTGTAATTCAGGTCTTTTCTCTCCTTTTTTTTTTTTTTTTTTTTTTTTTTAACCTTGGTAATGGTTTTTAAATAATTTTTTTTTTTTTTAATTTAGGTTTTTTTCCCCCTTTTTTTTTTTTTTTGTGATATCCGTCATAATTTCTTCTTTTTTATTTTTTATTTTTTTAATTCAGGGCTTTTTTCTCCTTTTTTTTTTTTTTTTTTTTTTTGTTAACCTAGCTAATGGTTTGTAACTAACTTTTTGTTTCATTGATCTTTTGTATTGGTTTTGGGGTCTCTGCATCATTTAGTTCTGCTCTGATCCTGATTATTTCTTTCTATCTACTAAATTTAGGATTTGAGTGTTCTTGTTTTTCTAAAACTTTGAGGTGTAGTGTTAGGTTGTTCACTTGAAATCTTTCTATTTTTTTATATAAAATTTATTGCTATAAACTTCCCTTTTAGTACTGCTTTTGCAGTATGCCACAGGTTTTTATGTGATGTGTCTTATTTTCATTTGGTTTCTAGAAATTTTTTGATTTCCTGTTTAATTTCTTCTTGGACCCACAGACCATTAGGAGTCTGTTGTTTAATTTCCATGTATTTGTGAAGAGTCCTAAGTTTCACTTGTTATTAATTTCTAGTTCTAATCCATTGTATTCTGTGAATTTTCATTTTAATAAAAAGACAAGAAACAATGAAAACAGAGAAACACATGAATGTTTACTAAGATAGTTCTCTTTACTATTTTTGGTTGACACATGGGCCATCATTTGGCCTATTAAATTGGCTAATGGCATTGCTGCTTCTCAGCAGTGCTCTACTGCACCTCACCCTCCTAATGGACAGCTATTTCCTGTCTGTGCCTGCTGCACAGACTCAAGCTTAAAGGTACATCCTTTCCTAAAACTAGAGCACAGGCATAACATCCAGGGACGGGCAATGGTGAACCTCTGTGTTTTGTTACTCCACAACCACCTGGAAGTGAAGGAGTTGGCCTAGGCTATGTCCTGAATTGCAATACATGCAGACTTCACTTTGCACAGTTCTGATATACACAGATTTCAGTTGCCATGGTTTATTTTAGTAACATCAGTCCCCCAACAATATGGCTCTATTTTCCATTACCATGCTATACTGACTGTGAGTAACTGGATAAAGTACAAATTTTGCTGCTCGGTCTTTGTTCCACATATCACTATATACATAACAGATGTGTCCCATGATCAGAGGCCAATCAAGTGACTTCTTTCAAAGTCTGTCTGTGGTTGACCACTGAGCACTGTAATTCAGTTCTTGAACAGGCAGCAAAGCATGTAGTTGTGTTGCCTCCTTGTCTCCTGGTGAACATTTTATAAAAATGGATAATCAAAAGATGGAGTTGGCCAACAGGGAGGAAAGTGCAGCAAAGAAAGGAAAAGTGAAATCATTCGAAGTGAAATTGGAATCCAATGTAAATGGAGCATAACAGCTAGCCAGGGAAAGGTGGCTCTGCTGCTATTTAAAAGACTCTAGACAAACGACCAGGGGAACTCAGTGAAGGTGAACTTTGGACCTAAATGAGGCAAGTGCTTGTGATGAAAGGAGGAAAGTTTCCTTGAGAAATTGGTACTATCAAAAAACTTCATATTAAAAGAACTCTCAGAGCTATTTCACGGCAATATAAGTATGAAAGATAAAAAGCTGGAAGCTAATCCAAACTTAGAAGTGTGGCAATCCACCAAAGCACAGAAAAAAACATTCACTCACATTATAACTTATGCACTGCTCAAACTACACTTCAGAACTTTTTTTTACAAGAAATAAAACCTTGTAACTCTCAATGTTTCTAACATTTTCAATAACACTGTACTAAATAAAAATTAGTTTCATGATTTTAAAATATTTTTCTGTACACTTATAAGGAACATTAAGAAAGCTTTCAATGTTTTGATAGAAATTTTTAAAGGTCTTGGAACAATCATAAGTTTCTTCATCGATTATTAAAATCATTTTTGGTGGCTTCAGCCTGCATAGTCTTTTTTATAGTCACATAATACCATGCAAAACAAGGACTTTATGTATTTTCAGCTCTTTCAGTGAGAAGATCTGCTCACATAAGGCATAAGACAAAAGTAGTGACCTCTAAAAGATGCCCATGGCATGCACCAGAATGAAATCTATTGACATGACCTTTGTTCATTTAACTAACCTCTGTCAAGGGTTCCAAAAGCCTGGATACAGACCTAGAAATAAAGGAGGAAAATGAAAAAGGCATGTGATATTTTCCAGAAAAGAGCCTCTAGGATGTCCAAGTGGCATATAACTAGAGAAATACCCATTATCTGAAAGGAAGATCCATATACCTAAATGGAATAGCCAAGCAGGTATGCAGAGTTTCTCATTTGATTCTCAACATAAATCTGGGCTAAAGACAAATAATTGGGATTTGCTGTCCTATGAGTTATAGCAAAGGCCATAAGCTGCAGCTAGGAATCTGCAGACACTACCCATTCCATTCTCACTATCTCCTTTTGGTGATAGAACCCAGATTTTTGTTCATCTTCACATTCCACATGGTTAGGTGTCCATGTGGGGCCTCTTCCAAGCCATAGGGCATAAATCCTGATTAGTCTACAGCTGAGAAGGTTATTCCAGACCCTCTGCAAGGTTTAGGCATGGGCCTGGGATGCAGCTCGGCCACTGAGCCTTGAGGGGCAGAGGCTTCTAGGAGAGTCTCCCTCACAGATGAAAAGAGGTGTGAGGTACAAAAGTGTCCATCTCTGTTGGCCAGCTTGTGTTATGTGACACCTGGTCATGATACCTGGGGCCATAGAAGCAACAACAAGAAGACAAGACTAAGGACCAAGGCAGGAAAGCAGAAGAAAACGGAAAAATCTGAGCTGCTGAATTAACCAATCTGAAACTGACTGATATGGAGATTTTTTGTCAGGGGAGGAAATGTCCTTAATTTTAGGCTGACTCTTGTAGCTGAAACATCCCAATATTTCAAACAGAAACCTGAGAAATGACACAGACTAGGGGAACCAGGGAAGGAGACTATCAGGAGTCAGGGAGGAGGGAAGAGAAACATGAAGATCCAAAAAAGAGACCCAGGATGGGGATTCCTGGCTCCCACTGAATTCTCTGACCTGAAGGATTTTAAGCAATCTACCTTCTCTTACAAGTGTTAATCCCATTTCCAAACCTAGATTCAAATCAGTAAGGACTTAAGATTTAAATAAAGAAAAAAATTTGCTGTTACTGCCTTGGCCGAAGGGAATTCAATATTTATTTTTTTCTTTAAAAATCTTGGTTACATCTTTTAAGGCTCTCAAGCTAATGACACATACAAAAAGAAGATGAACATCTTAGCAGGTGGTAGAAAGTGAGCAAGCACAGGCAACCAGCAACAACAGAAATGAGATAAACTGGAGCTTCAGTAATGTTAAAATTATCTGCAACCCAGGAGGAGACTATTACTAACAAAAAGCTACCAATAAAGAGCCAAATGGAACTACTGAAAACTAGCCCAATCTTGTGTCTGCCTTTCAATTAAATAGGATATGGCATCTGTATTTGAGCAAGAAATATCTGTGGAAAGATTTCATTGTACGTTATTGGATTGGAAGTCAAGACAGCGTCCTCTGCTCAACAGTCTTAAAAATTAAATAAGGGGTCCTTGTATAATGAATGCTTCATAACGAGACCATGCCGAAAGGCCAGGGTAGTATGAATTACTGCTATGGAGCTGGAACTGGAGTTGGGTTCAAGAAAGATGCTTTTTTCCTCTCATTTCCAAACTACCAGAGTTTGAATTAGTTATGTAGAGGTCAAAAGCTTGGGCTTCGGAGTCAGACAAACCTGGGCAATACCAGCCCCACCAATTATTAGAGGTATGGTCTTAAGTCACAAAGTCTTGGAGCTTCGGTTTCGTCACATGAAAGTAGGATCAATTATAATATAAGGTTATGATAAGTAATTGTTAATGAAATTGTGTTGTAATAACTTAAATCAAAATGACAGAAATAACCAATAGTTATTAAACATTTATTATGCAGCAGACATTTTAAAAGAAATGCCAGAGAGACGAGAGTTGGGTTCATCACAGGTTAATGATGAGAAGATGCATGCTTGTGTTGAAAATGTGGGGAATATGGCTTTTATCCTGGATCCAGTTAGTGAGTTAGTAGTTTTAACAAGCAAAACTAGCCAATTCCTTAGACAGACAAGGTGTTAGAAGTATTGAGTAATTTGTGACCTTCGTAAGACCTGTCCCCCTGAACCTGTTACCTCATTTGTGTTTGAAGTTCCATTATTAGTCCTTCTGTTAAGTTTTGTCCCCTCCCAGCAATATTCTATAATGCCCATTTGTTCTGTTATTTAGTGATGGAGTTTGGATGTGTTGTCCCCTCCAAAACTCATGTGGAAATTTGATCTCCAATGTGGCAATTTTGGAAACTGATTGAGTCATGGGGGCAGATCCGTCATGAATGGATTAATGCTATCCCTGGAGGAGGGGGGATTAATGAGTGAGATCTCTCTCTATTAGTTCCCATAAGACCTGATTGTTTAAAGGACCCTGGCACCTTCTCTCTCTCTCTTGCTTCTTCTCTCTTGCTTCCTTTCGCCATGTGACCTGCTTGTACCCACCGGCTGCCTGCCACTTTCTGCCATGAGTAGAAGCAGCCTGAGGCCTGTGCCAGATGCAGCTGTCCGAGAATCATAAGCCAAATAAACCTCTTTTCTTTATAAATTACCCAGTCTCAGGTTATCCTGTTATAACAACACAAAATGGACAAAAACATTCAGCCCAACATTTCTTTCCTCCTTCACCTCTAACAGCCTCTTTTCTCCTTTGAGGAACTGCATATTCCCCAACTCCAAGTAGTTCCAGTGGGGCTTCAGATCACAATTCCCCAATATCCTGATCATAAGGGAAGGAGGGGAGATGGGTGGGAGTGTCAAATGACCCAGTCTTGGTTGATCATTAAACCTCACTCCTATGGTCTGAATGCTTGTATCTCCCCCAAATGTGTATGTCGAAACCCAATACCCAATGCGATAACTTTAAGACATGGGGCCTTTAGGAGGTAATTAGGTTATGAGGGCTGTAATGGGATTAGTGCCTTAGAAAAGAAGTCCAAAGAGCTTGTTTGCCCTTTTACCAGGTGAGGATGCAGTGAGAAGGCACCATCTATGAGGAAGAGGGCCCTCACTGAACATTGACTCTGCCAGGGCCTGGATCTTGGACTTCCCAGCTTCCAGAACTGTAAACAATAAATATCTGTTATGTATAAGTTATTCAGTCTAAGGTATTTTGTTATAGCAGCCCAGACGGACTAAATAACTCACCACCCTGATCCACTATGGTCGGGTGACTCTTGGATATTCATAGACAGAAGCTCTCTGTCCCCTGGATTACAGGCTGGAAGAATGTGACCCCCAGAGCTGCTGGCAACCAGGTTACAACTACTTGGAGGAAATAAACTGCTGCAGGAAGGGAAAATGAAATCAACAGACAAAGAGAAGCAGAGCTGAGTGATGGGAAGCCCTGAAGACACTGTTCGGCTCCTCGATTCAGTCCCTCCTCAAGTTAGCATCTTTTCCATCCCTCCCAGCTAAGAAAACCAACAAATTCTCTTTTTGTTTAAACTACTTTGATTTGGGTTCTGTCACCTTTAATCAAAAGAGCCCTGGTTATTATAGATCTAATCTAAAGCAAGTGTGTGGTCATTTAACTAAAAGAAAAATGCTAAAATTGTATAGTGGAAAAACATAATGAAAAGTTGTAGGATAAAAATGCTTTAAAAGATGCACTCATAACTGCTTCGTTATAGTGAATTAAATTAAATTCTGAATTAAGAATGATGCATCGATTTTTTTTACATATATTTTATACTGATTTTTCTGGACCTCTTTTCTAATTCTGATTTTTAGTGGGTTTTTGTATATGTATTTAAGAGACAATGATACATATTTCATAGTTTATTATTATTATTTTAATTCACTGATCTTAAGGAGCAGAAAGTGCATATTTTATTTTTTAAAAATGCTCTAAAGTTGCTGTTTTAGAACACAGTTCTACCTCCACATATCTTCTAAGGGTCCCTTTGAGATTTCATAGGGAAATTTTACTCTGTTTTTCTCTATCCCCAAGGACTTGTGACTCTCTGGAAAGAATGTTCACCTTACTCCAGGTCAGTTGACCTTTAAAAAATCATTTGCTGGAGACATGGTGCCAAAGCCCTCTCAGAAGTTCAGAGTACTTGCAGCTGAAGTAAAGACTTCTTGTTGCCAGATTGTTTAAAGTGATTCAAGAAGAAAGGTGGAGGGGGCTTAGGGACAGGATACCAGCAGCCAGCTATAGTAAACCAGAAGGGACAATCACTCACACTCAAGAAAGTGAGGCTGGAGATGAAAATAGGAGAAATGAGATGCCAGAGACAGTCTTGAGTCTACTGATGCCAGAGCAGCTAATTGCAAGGTGAAATCTGCCTTCAGGCTTTCTATATATTATTAAGCACAGTGTTTGATGGCTTTGGAGATTCAAAAATAAATTAGCTCTGGTCCCAAAGAATCAGAAACATGGCACACATGTAGGATGAATTCCTTCAGTCCTCTAGAGCACAAGCAGATTAATAAGCTTATTTGACTATGGAACCCTTTGTTTCCTGAACACATATTGGTGGTGGTGGTGTTGTAGATAACAGTATTAACATCCTGTGGAACTATTAGGACTATCTTATCTTGACTAACAATAGCTCTCATTTATTGAGTTCTTGCTATGTGCCAGACATGATATTAAGCCCTTGGCATGCCATATCTCATTCCATTCTCGTAGCAGCCCTATAACTTAGTAGGAATCATTATCCCTATTCTACGGATGAGTAAACTAAGCCTCAAAATGGTTAAGTGATTTGCTGTAGGTCAGTGCTACTTAAAGTGCTCCTCCATGAACTCTGCTATCAGTCAATGAGGAAATAAGAAACTTGCACTAGAATGTAAATCAACACACTGCTGCTTTCACTGAGAAAGTCTTGTCATGGGGGAAAAGAAATGTCAGTAGAACTAATATCAGGCTTAGCAATGTAGCTGCTTCACATTCCACTGCAAGCTCCTCCTCTCCTCACTGACTGGTAACACATAGTCTGCGAATGGCCAGCCATCTGTGAACTACACTTAGTTAGCCCTGCCCCAGGTCACAGGACTGTGTGAGGAGAGAAGGTGGGGTTAAAACCCAAGCATGCCTGGCTTCCGAGGCTCTTTCCTTCAAACCACTGTCTCCTGTAATTCAGTTCTCCTGCCACAAACCATTTACCCAGTTTCCAGATTATACAAGTTGGATTTCTCCAGTCCCTCTGAATAAATGTATCCCCCCAAAAGATTTAACATTCCCTTTCAGAGGTGAGCAAAGCCATTAGTCCAAGCAGAACCCGTGGAGTCTTTTAGACAAGTGCATTATGGCACAGCTGTGGACCTGCAGCTGGGCTGATGCGTCCGAGAAGCAGGGAGCGTCTGAGCCCCACGCTAACTTGTGACTTTGCTCAGGCAGTGGGAGACCTTGCCACAGAGTCTCTTTCTGACTTGATTTGCCGTAGCTTATGATCAGGCATTGTGATATTGATAACTGAATGAATTAGTGAGGCTGACATGGGGATCCAGCAAAGGCTGAAATGAAGAGGATTTGCAAAAATAAACAGCCAGAAAAAATTGATCTGAAACAGTAAGTCGGACTTCTGGGAAGCTGGTGACAGGAATTACATGAGGCATGCTGTGATGACTTAAAGAACAAAGTGCTGGGGGCATCTGTTATTCTCCCTGTCCTGAATCTTCTTTGCATTTGTATTATCTTTGAAGTAGACACTTTCTCTTCTCTGACTCTTACAGGGACAACTGGTAATATCTAAAAGAGAAGCGTAGATCATTTTAATTCAGCTCATTCATTCATTTATTTTTTCATTCAAACATTTATTGAGTCCTAGTATGTGTCAGACACTGAATTAAATACTAAAAAATAAAAAGAAAAACCTATGCTGAAGCATCACAGATTGTTAGATAAAGCAAGTCTGCTGTCATAGACCCCAATCAAGGAAACAGAAGTAAAGTAACACCAGCTTGTTACATAGGCCACTCTGAGGCAGGTTAGAACAATCTTCAGGAGAAAACTCAGGCAGAAGGAGGTTAAGTAATTGGCTCAAGATCACAGTGGTTAAATAGCAGAGCCAGGACTTGAACACAGCAATCTGGTTAAGACTCTGTGCTCTCAACCAGAGCCTCTCAATGGTAATGACAAAAGCTGGCCCTATTTCCTACGTACTTTCTGCATGGTAGCCTGAATCTCACAGGCATTATCTCATGTGCTCCTGATAATTACTATGAACTAGGCTCTGTTGCCATCCGCTCATTCCATAGAAGAGGAAACATTATTAAACACCTCGACCTGGCATTACCTGTGTTTTGGAAGAACTAAGGCAGGGGCTGGGCCCATCCTTAAGGACAGTAGTGAAGGGAATAGCTATTGTAGTGGACAGGATAAGCAGCCTTTGTGAGACCCGCCAAGAATCCTAAAGCAGCACCTTGAATGAGAAGGGATGCAATCAGATTGGGTTTAGGGGAATCAGCAACCTTTGCTGGGGACCCATAAGAGGGTTGAAGGAGGACACCACTCCTGGTATCCGTGGTGAACTGGGACTGGTCTATATTCATTGAGTATCATAGGTAAGGTGTCCACCTGGATTCTGGAGAACTTGGCTTTATTCATTCATTCATTCAACAAATATTTTAAAAAATTTCTTTTATGGACCAGGCATTGTTCTAGGAGGTTGGGGTTTGTTGTGAACTAGAGACAAAGGGAATGCATCCTAGAGAATCACATGTGCCTTTAGTGAACAGCTTTTTGGTAGCAATACCCAAATGAAAGACCCTATTAGGACAGATGCTGAATGAAATGTCAAAAGACCTTTCTAACGTTCCCTATTTCGAAGTTTTCCATCATTCGTGCTCTTGGCCTCAGTTTTCCCTTCTGTAACCTGGAGAGTGCATCTACTTTAACTGTGTATTGGGGATAGAGGAAAATAACAGATGATCAAAAAGAAAGCTTGCTGTGTTCATGAACAGCAAACTCTCCCTCCACTTCAAACCTACTTTACTGAAAACTTTTACATAATTGCCAATAACACGCTGCTCAAGAGAGCGGGCGAGGACATGCTGTCTGTTATTCTTCATTTGAGTTCCCGGACTCCTGCTCTCCAGAGGGGCTCGGCAGATGATTAACAAGTCATCTGATGAATATGCAACATGATTTGGGCTTAATAAGTCCCGCAGCTGTTGGAAACTTGACAAGGAAAACAAAGCCACAAAAATATGTGATATTGAAAAACAGCCTGCTGACCTCACAGAGCCCCCAAGATGGGGTCTCCCAATCACAAACGGGCCCAGGCTATTCCCTACACACAAAAGGTGCTGCTGGCGGGACACACTAGCCCAGTTGGGGGTGCCCACTCTGAAAGAATTCTCTTTCCCCTTAAAATTTGCTTTCTTATCCTTCTCCCAATTCTCAACACACACACACACACACACACACACACACACACACACACACACACACGCTCTGTTTTTTTTTTTTTTTCCTATCAAGTCAGAAGCAGGAAATGCTTACTTAGGGACAGGCTCAGTGGAAAGAGCTGGGATTCTGAGATCCTAAGATAAATAGATCCAAGTTGAAATCCTGGCTTCAGTAGCTAGTCTATGCAGGCTTGGCAATTCATTTACATTTTTGAGTTTCAGTTTTACCATTAGTAAAATAGGCATAATGATACCTAACTTATGGTGTCCTGATAAGGTGCTTGAAATACAGCACGTACTTAATAAGCAATAGTGATTATCCTTATTCATATTTCATCATATCATCATTTCACACTGGAAGAGATCAAAGCCTCTTCCTCCTTCCAAGTTTTCATGGACGTTTGTTGGTTTTCTCGTCCTGCATCCATCTCCCCCTTTCTGGCACTAGCCCCCTAATTATCCTTGACCCCAGTTCACATGGTGAGGATGGAACTGACTCTCCTGCCAACTCTGTAAGTAGGCACACAATCCATTTCTTAAGCCATTCTGAATATTCCAAATGCCTTGCCACAGTAATTGGTTCTTAGAAAAGCATGTGACCTAATCCAAGCCAAAGAGATGCAATCTTTTGACTTCAGTGGAAAAAGGAAGTCTCATTTTGTCTGGACTTAAACTCAGGAAAATGTAAATATGGAAGTGCTAGGGGCACAAGGAAAGAGGATGGCTGACTCCAACAAAGAAAGAAGCAGGGCTGAGAAACAGAAAGTCTGTTCTGGTGACATTGTCTGAGCCCCATATCCAGCTAGAACTTTCAGTTACATGTGGCAACACACTTGTGGCGCTTAAGCCACTTTGACTTAAGGTTTTGGCGGGCTTGGTCACATGCAAACTAAACAATCCTGACTTTGTGAATTTTACTATATGTGAATTATAACAATAAAAATATAATTTTAATTTAATATTTTTTGAGTTTCATGTAGCTAGACACATCCTCCCAGGAACAATTCACATTGCCACTTCCACAAAGACATTTGTATCTAACTCATTTTTGGCCCAGAAATGTGGACCAAGTGCTAAAAGCAGCAGGTTCGCACCACCTCCTACACAGTATCTGTGATCTGACATAGTCTTGCATGTTCAATAGCAATGTTAATGGATTTATTTTGCTCTAACAAAACTAGCTGGTTTTTAATCTCTAGGGATTCATTACAATTCATGCATTTGTAGGCACTGATGTTTACTTTCTATTTTCAAGATTGTTATTTTAAAATGTGAAGATCTTCCAGGAAACATTAAGGTCTTGTTTACATGTAAACGACAGGTTAATTCTGCAAATCAAAGAAGTTTTATGGGACTCTTTGAGGGGAATGCACATGGCACTAACCATAATCAGCTTCTTTCCTTTTTTGTTTGCTGACACATGGCCAAGGTTTCCTTCTTGCTATTCTTCGGTAAAGTGTTTTTTGTGCTTTGCATTTCTCATAAACGATTTGATTTATTTCAGTTTGTTCAAGCCTAGACAAAGCCAGTGGAAAGTATATATTGTCCAAGCAGTTTCTCTGTTCCTGGAGATGTTGCAGGCACGTGTGGACAGAAAAGAACCAGAGAGATTGTGACTGGGCACAGTGAAGCCTCTCCCACTTCGATAGCCCAGCTTGGGGTGAGAACAGAGAATAGTTGCTGGGGGCATCACGCTCTCTAGTTACTCAGCTCTGGGTTTCAATGGCAAGCCATATTATTCTTGGCACATAGTGACTAATCTCCTTAATACCTACTTAATATCTTTCTGTCTTGTTCTGCATTATAGCCGCTTACGCTTTCACTTCTTCATGAGGGGAAAAGCATGTTGCCATTTGGACTTGCACATGCTTTTGAGTTGGACAGGCCTAAATTCAAATCCTAGCCATCTGACGGTCAATCTGAGCCCTTGATTTTCTTATCTTTGAAATGGGGCCCATAATACCTATCTTCCAGGAGTATAGGGAAGATTCAGCAACCAAACATCTGAGGAGCACTTGACCCAGGCTCTAGTCCACAGGAGGTATCCTACGGATGTTTGCATCTCGGCTCACCTTGCTCTTCAAAAGCTCCCTAGGGGCAGGGTCCATGAGTGTTTCACCTTTGTGTGCCACCAGCTCTTAGAAAAACAGCACACCCTAAATGTTTTGGGGATGAATTCATGAATGCGGGTGACTTTTCATTCGTGAGTATAATTATTTGATTAATGCTTGTCTCTGCCACTAGTGGGATTATAGTAAACTCCAGGAGCTGGGAAGGGTGTTCGCCTTTGCTCATTAATCTGGCCTCAGTACCAGCACAGTCCTGGGACATAGCAGGTGTTAAATAAATATTTGCTGAATGAATGAATGCTTGGCCAGAAGACACTACCATCATTATTGGAGGCAACACTAAGAAATAGAACATACGGGCACGAGTGGTGTGTGTCTGTGTGTGTCAACGTGTGTGTGTTTCCATTTATGTTTCATAATCAGGAAAGGTCATTGTATGAATATTCTAACACAGTTCCATTCTATTCTATTGTATTAGCATTCTGAGAGAGGCAGAGGAAGAGGCCACACTGAACAAAAGGATATGGAGACAGAATGAAAATCTGTTTGGGAAAAGTTGGAGAAGGGATGAAAGAGAAGCAAAGCATGGCTAGAGTTTACGAAAGCCATCTTAAGAACGCAAAAATACTTTGACTCAAGACTTTAACATGCTGATAAAAGTAGACGTCATTTTGTGGAAACCACTCGATGCCATCTTCAGGTTGCCAGTGCCAAATCTATGGTTTCTTTTATCGTGACCCTGTTACCCAGAGGTGTTTTTTTCATTACTTTGTAAGGGTCAGGTGCCTGGGCCATCTGCCACTATTTTGGTCCATGGACTGCCTACATTGCTCTCCAGCCATCTACAAGCGGAACCTGAGAGGGATCTAGAACTCAGGGGATTCTGCCACCTTCCCAGCCTGGCTCGCCCTGTGCTGCCTGTGGAATTTGCCTCTTCTGTGTCCCAAGTGAGGGTACCTGCTTCCCCACAAGATTGTAGAATCCCTGGCTCTTTGCTTGCTTGCTCAGCTTACCTGCATAATATAATACTTATTGTCTCTTTTCTGATTATGAAATGTAAAGATTTGAGGAAAAAAATAAACACAATTACAAAGAAGAAAATTAAAACTACCTGTAACCTCATTCTCCAGAAGTAATGACTATCCATGTGCACACACAAACACACATATACACACCTCCCCGACCCCAAATTGAAATTTTACTTTTCATATGTTTTTAATATTTCTGATTTGGTTTTCTTTTTATTAAGAGTACGTTTAATAAATCCCATATTTTTCAGCACAGGGCAGTTTCCTATATTTCTCTACTATAAATCAGAATGTCTTTATAAGAAATTCCTAGAAAAAAATTATTTGGTCAAAGGCTATGTATTTTTTAAGATTTTTGACACATATGAGGATATTTCAAAAACTTCATGGAAAGATTAGTATTATCTTTCAATTCTACTTTTCCACGAACTTTTTGAAGTACCCTTGTGTTAACAAATTGTCTCTCCGAAACAAGACCCATTACCCCTGTACACCCACACCAACACTGAGTACTATACATTTTTTAATGATTTTAGTCATTTAAAAAAAAATCCAATACTATTTCCTAATAGGATTTGCCTTTCTTTCTATATTAGAGTGTAAAAGTTTCTTATACAGTAAACTCATTAATCCTTTGCTGTCCATATTTTTGGCAACTATTTCCCTTTTCTTATTGTCTTTTAGTGATGTATATGTAATTTATTGATACATAAAAATATACTAATCTCTTCCCGAACTCCAATAACCGTTTAAACACACTTTTCTACTTAAAGTGTGGTTGTTATTTTTTTTTAACATTTAACTTTAAAAACATTATGGGATGTGTGTGTGTATGTGTGTGTGTGTGCTGTCTAAACATCATTTACTGAACAATTCATTTTGAGGATTGATTTCAATGCTACATATATCAGGTACTAAATACCTTTTTATCCTTAGGTCTGTTTCTGGAATTTCCATTCTATTTCGTTTCTTTGCCCGCTGACATGCTCATATAGTACCATTTGATTTATTGTTACTTGATAAGCCTTATTTAATATCTTGTAGATCAAGACATCCCTTGTCTTCTTATGTTTTCTTTTTTCTTTTTAAAAAACGTACTAAGCTATCCCCATTTTTAAAATTTTACTTTTTAAAATAAATTTGGTTATCCTTTCTTCATGTTTACAATAGTCCCATTGAAATTTTGATATTAATTGGTTGTACATTTACACTTAGGTAGAATATTAATCTTCAAAATCTTGAAACTTTCCATTTAGCAATTGATACTTTATCAAATTAATTATTTGAAATATTTCTATGTCTTTTAGAAGTTTTTAAACTATTTCTTCATATAGGCTGTATATGTATGTGTATATATATATATATATATTTGATAAGTTTTTTATAGATATTTTTCCATTTTTAGTGATTATTTTGCATGAAATCTTTAATTTGGTATTTTCTTTCTAGTTTTTACTAGCATTCAGTAAAGTGACTTCTATAAATTTATTTTATGACCAATCAACTTACTGTACTCATATTAGTTTCAATTTTTTTCAGTTTGTTTTGGGTTTTCTGGAAAGACCATCATCGTTTGTAAATAAGGATAATTTTGAAACCCATTTATGACAGGTCAAGTTTTTAATTCTTCTTGTCTCATCATACTAGTAGAACTTCTAGGATCACTTTTAATTTTTAAATTAAAAAACTTTATTTTTAGAGCAGTTTTAGATTCATAGCAGAACTGAGTGGAATGTACAGAGGATCCCCCCACATCTCCATTCCTCCCCACCCAACACACACACACGCTTTCTCCCTCACTATCAACATCCCGCATCAGTATAGCACATTTGTAACAACCAATAAACCAACACTGACATGTCCATATCAATCAGGGTTCATAGTTTTCATCAGGGTTCCCTCGTTAAATTCTATAGGTTTTGACTAATGTATAATGTCATGTAACCACCCTTACAGCGTCATACAGAATAGTTCCCCTGCCCTAAAATTCCCCTGTGTTCTCACCTATTCATTTCTCCTTCCTTCCCCTAAACCCCTGGCAAACACTGATCTTCTTACTGTCACCATAGTTTTGCCATTTCCTGAAAATCATTTAGTTGAAATCATGCAGCTTGCAGCCTTTTCAGATTGGCTTCTTTCCCTTAGCAATATGCCTTTAAGGTTCTTCCATGTCTTTTTGTGGCCTGATAGCTGAATTCTTTTGAGAGCTACATAATATTCCATTGTATGGATGTACTGCAGTCTATGTCTCCATTCACCTATTGAAGGATATTTTGGTTGATTCCAAGTCTGAGTAATTATGAATAAAGCTTCTATAAACATTTGTGTGCAGGTTTTGCATGGTAATAAGTTTTTAATTCATTTTGGTAAATACCAGGCACACTAATTGCTGGATCATGTAGTAAAATTATATTTAGTTGTATAAGAAACTGCTAAAATGTCTGTACCATTTTGGATTCTCACCAGCAATTAAAGAGAGTTCCTGTTGCTCCACATCTTCGTCAGCATTTGTTGTTGTCAGTGTTTTAGATTTTAGCTGTTCTAATAGGTATGTAATTGTATTAATTTACACTTCCCTAATGTTGCATGGATAGCGAGCATCTTTTCATATGTTTATTTGTAATCTACATATCATCTTTGGTGAAGTGTCTATTTGGATATTTTGCCCATTTTTAAACTGGGTCATTTATTTTCTCATTATTGAGTTTAAAGAGATTTTTTTTAACAGCCCTTTATCAGATATGTCTTTTTAAAATAATTTCTTCCTAGATCACCTTTTAATTAGGTGTGATAACCCATATTCCTGACATCAATGGGGATATTGCTGTCATTCCAATATTAATATAATGTGAGCCATAGCTTTCAAATGAATAGTTTCGCCAATGTAAAGGCAATCAGGATTCAAATTCCCAAGTTACTAAACATGTTTAACAGAAATGGATATTGAACTAAATGTTTTATTAAGTCATTTTTCTTATTTGATCTATTAATGTGTGTATTAGTCAAGGTTCTCCAAAGAAGCCCACCAATAGGATATGTATATATAGAAATATGAGAGGATTTATTATGGGAATTGGTTCACCTGATTATGAAATCTGAGAAGTCCCACAATATGCCATCTGCCAGCTGGAGAGCCAGGAAAGCGAGTGGTGTAATTCAGCCTGAGTCTGAAGGCCTGAGAACCAGGCGAGCCAGTGTGTGAGTCTCAGTCCAAGACTGACAGGCCTGAGAATCTGGGGTCTGTTGGTATAAATCCTGGTGTCCAAAGGCTGTAGAACCTGGAGCTCTGATGTTTGATGGCAGAAGATGTTTGTCCCATTTCCAGAGGAAAGAGCCAGTTCACCTTTTTCTTTCTTTATGTGCTACCCAGGCCTTCAAAGCGTTGGATAATGCTGTCCCACATTGGTGAGGGCAGATTTTTTTCACTTAATCTACTGATTCAGGTGCTGATCTCTTTTGGAAACACCCTCACAGATACACAGAAATAATATTCTATCATCTGTCTGGGTACTCCTTAACCTAGTCCACTTGACACATAAAATTAATCATCACATTGTGAATAATCTTATTAATAGATTCTTACTATGAAGCTATTTTTGTTGTAAGTTGTCAATAGTATTTTTTTAATATAACAGAGGACCCAAATTACTAATATATTATTTTGATCGACATGCCATACTCTCAGGTTTTAGTATCAGGTTTAAAGCAATAAAATGAACTGGGAAAATGTCTTTATATTCTGTAACAGTTCATGTAGTATGAAATTTGTCACTTCCCTTGAATTTTAAAAAAATCTAACTTATAAAAAACTACTTTTCTTTTATCTACATTAGTTTCTACCTCCTGTTTCCTATTATTTATTGCTGTTCTCATCTAATTCCTTATGTTTAAAATTTAGCTTATTTTTCTTTTGTTTAAAAATAAAGTCATTGAAGGATAAGAGTTTACCTCTGAATTTAGTTTTGACTATACATTTCCATAATTAATATTGTTATTGTTAATTTCTAAATTCTACACTATTTATTTTTGCCTTTATCCTTGACCAAGATTTATTTAGGTTCCAAGTAATTCTTGCATGTTCCAAGTAATTCTATTTTTTAAATACATGTCTGTTAATAATTTTTTATGTTGTTGCCTTTTGGATAGAAAATTATTGCCTAGAGGATATGATCAATTCAATTTTGGATTTTCTGGAATGGTTTGGAATTTTCTTTATGGCCTAATGTATATGCTTTTTTTGTATATGCTTTATTGAAACTTACATTTTATCCAGACAGTTCTGATGCTGAAACCCACCACTCAAAACTTGCCCACCAGCACTTCCCCAAACCATCTTGTTCCCCCAGCCTATAAAAGTTTACCTCAACCCCAGATCAGGGGGACAGATATGAACTCATCTCCCATTTCCTTACTGGTCAGCCATGCAATAAAGTTCTTTCTTCTCACAAAAGCTGGTGTCACAGAATTTGTCTTTCTGTGCACATCTGGTGGTGAGCCCATTGCTCAGCAATATTTGTGGGATATAAAGCTTGGTAATATTTATTAAACTAACCTTAAATTTTTGTTTTTTAGAACTTCTTTTTTTTTTAAATAACATTTTATTTTATTTTATTTTGTCGATATACAATGTGGTTGATTATTGATTACCTGTTTACTTTTATCTCTTTGGTCTGTCAGATGCAAAGAAATGTGTGCAAGTTGCCCACTTCCTTTTTGTCTTTCTGTCATTCTCTTCTTGTGTTTTTATTAGCCTTTGCTTTATGTATTTTGACATCATAATGTTTAATAATTGTCATTCTTTTGCCTAGTTCCTATGCATTTTAAAAGAAATTTTCTTCTGTACCAAGGATTTGACTTTTCCCAGGTATCAAATCAGCACTTCGGTGTTTCTAATGTGGATTCGAATTTTGCCATTGCAATTATAGTTTCAATTTTAATTTATTTAAATTTATTCAGTTTCCTTTTTATTGTATCTATATCCTGTCTAAATGAGGAAATATACATAAAGTGCTTTGAATAGTGCCTGGCACATAATAAGTGCTCAATAAATGCTAGCTGTTATCATTATTAATATAATCTAATTTTTATAGGGAACATATTTTAAAGCTTATCAAGGACCCGCATGTCTAAAATTGATATATTTCCTGTGTGTTCCAAGAGGGCACTCTTCCTAAGTTCATCAAGAACAATGCTTTCCTACTTGTCTTAGGTTCTATGGAGCTCTGCAGATTTCTGTTTTCATTTCTTGAATCGCTTCTCCAAGTTTGATCCTTAAACAAGCTGGATGCATTCCCCTTGGCCCTAGTCACTGGACCACTATTTGCTTTTAGAATCCTCCACTTAAATCTTAACTTGGAGGACTAGATGATATAAATTGCATTTTCAGCTCAGCAGCCCAACAACCTGGATGGGAAGCGATAGGAAGACCCTGGAGCTCTAGGTTGGCCATTGTCAGGAAACTCTAAGCCATTTCTTCTTTACTGCTTAGTGAATCCTTTGTGCCTGGGTTCGACTTTCTTAACCAGCTCTCTCTGTGGCCTCATTGTTTTGCCAGGGACAAGCTGCAGCTCTGCCCAGACTTCCACTCAGCTCCAGTCCCCATTGCCATCCTTTCTTCTCACCTGATGCTATGGAGATGCTGTAATCTCTGGTGGCATGGACTTTGAAGGCTGCTGATTTGCATGCTTAAAAAGCAGTTTGTCTCACACTTTTAAGGCAAACGGCCTCCCTTTACTGTTAAAAATTAAGGACTGCTAGCAGGGTTTTTCCACTTCGTTCATATTGGGGGTAGGTATCAATATGTTCACTGTACCTAGCTCTATGTCATAAGTCCTAGTTTGCCCAAAAGAGCCCTAGTTTATACCTCTTATCAATCAACTAATGTCTACTGGTTAATTCATACTCAAAAAGTGTCCTAGTTTGGGATATAAATTATATCATTTCTATATAAATAATCTGGTTAGAGCTGCTTGCAGGTGGCTATGTGAACTAAAGAAAGGACTGATTCCCTGTGAAAGGGACATAGGTCTGAAACCATAAAGTAACCAATCTTTCAACAAGGGAGTGAGAGTCCGATGAAATTGTACATGTGAGAATATATGCTGAACACTGTATTCATGTGAAATCATTATCTTTCTTCCATTTCTTTAGAATCCTTTTCTCAGAAACAACCCACTTCCTTGGGAAACGGTTATCAAAGTTTGCACCTGGAACAACATTTCTAGCACATCAAACTTCATAAATCAGAGGCCACCTTTCTCTCTGCTCAGCCCTACTCCTCTCCTGCTCATGACTAATCCCTTTAGCTCAAGGAGGCCACAGTTGACACATCCTTAGGTGACAGAAAAAACTAATGCAACCATAATAAGTTGTCAGCCGGTTCAACCCTGAGCAGTGGGTGGCAACAACTATAATTAGGTTTAGAATAAGCATAAAACCTGAAGGGTAATGAGGCATTCCATGTTCCATTATGTCACCAGGCAGTCAGGGCTACTGTAGCAGCTCCTTCTGCAGCCCATTTTTAGCCAGACTGACAAATCAGATGTGAGAGTCATTCTGATCCCCAAATAACAAGTAGACATATTTGGCAACAGAATGGTTTTGTTACTTACCAGGTAAATTCCCCGTTTCCATTAATTCCCAAAGCTCCAACAGAGGCTGCCTAGAGCCTTAAAGCAAACCTCACCCACCTCCCAACATCGAGGCCTAACTAGAAAAGCAAAGTGGCAGGTGGAAAGAACTTCTGGGCTTTGTAAATTTCTGAGTGTTGGGAGAAAGCAGTTGGGGCATAGGGATCTCTTGCCCCACCAGCTCTCCTACTTTTAAATTCAACAGTGAAGCAATAGCTGCAAGGCATATTTTGCTTCCCATAGATAAGATGAAGAAAGAAGGTGACTACTGACTTCTGCCTTACCCTTCCCAGCCAGGTCTTGTCCTGACCACTCCTCCTAAAAGTAGTGCTCAAGAACATGAAGTTTGATTCCAGACAGAACTGGCCCAAATCCTTGCTCTGCCACTGACTAACTGTGTGGCCATAGGAAATGCTTTCTTAAGGCTTGTTTTCTCTGTGCCTCAGTTCTCCCACCTGTAAAATTAGGATAACAATATCTTCCTCACAGTGTCACTGTGAGGAGTTAGATGGCATTTACAAAGTGCCTAGCTTGGGCTTGGCACACAACTCAGACATCCCCAGGGACAGCAACGTATATCATCTATGTCTCCCAGTGCCTGGAACAGCACCGGGCAATATGGGTGCCCAACACTTATTTAACAAACCCAACAGAAATAAAGACGCTCCCATTAAATGCTTCTTGAGGGAACGAACGATGATCACACCAACCTCACAAGTTCACGTTCTGAGGACTTTACAGACGTACCTGCAAAATGGTGAAGCAACACCAATTCCCGGCCAGCAGTGGGACTCCTTCAGACAGGATGATCAGATTGGGTTTTGTTCAGTGTTTTATTAAGGACCTACTACATGCCAGACACTTTGGTCTGAAACAAATCCTTTCCTCAAACTTGAGAGTCTCCCAAGATGGTAGATGTTTACATTATGAATCCTGAATGCCACATTTCCAGGCGTTTCAGAGCAGGCTGCTTTATTTAGACAGCAAACAAAAAAATTGGTTAGAGGTTCTGAAAATAATGCAATCTACTTTTCCTTCCTTCTAGCTATTTTCCATGCTTATATAATGTGTGTTATACGGGGCTCTAGCCAAGCCAGGAAGCAGGCAGCAGCAGCCAGCACACATCTAATGTACTCAGAACCAAGGAACCCACAGCAGGTGGCTCTGGACTTGCCAGTTGACTCTGGGCTTGCTGAAAGCCTTAGCAGAACAAGTTTGCAGCAAAAAAAGGAGTGCAGGTGGGTTCAAAATCTAACAAACAGCGATGAACAGTATGAGTTTAGGTGAGGCCCAAGCAAGGGGCAGTGCTGATTATTTGGAGAATAGACTTCACTGGCTCACGTTTCCTAAGGGAGGGAAAATTTGAGTCATCTAGGAGATCTTCTCTAAGTTGAAACTTTCATTCTGGTCCTTTTTCTGGCTCTCTCCTTTGGCATTTCGTTTTCTTTTTGGAGCAAGTGCCCGCAGGTGACTTTCTAACTGAATGAATGATAGACTTTCTCTGAAAGTTCATTGAATAGCTTAGGAAAGTATTAGAAATCTAGAGGGCTTCCTCCCTGATCAAAAGTGTTTTTATGTACTAGGGAATGGGAGACAGAACAACCCAGCATTTTTCCACTACATTTTGATAGTTTTTCTCTATTCTCTTGCCCAATTTCACATTAAATACAGTGTGCCACAACTGTCAGATTTAATGGACCCATTCTAACTTGTACACTTTTGCTGATTCTCCCAACTTTTGGAGATAGATATAGATTTCTATGCTTAATTAAATAATACATTTTAGTAATTGTTCTTTTCTGAGCAGGAGCCTTGAAACAACCAGTTCAATAGTTTTTAATTTGGTATAAAGGGTCTCTTGATACTTTTATGAATCTTTCAATACAAATGAGAGGCTGCAATTAGCATAAATGGCTGGAGAATACACAGCAAAAGATTAGTCTTTTACATAGCACCAACTTGAATATTAATCATTTCAGCTATAATGAGAAGGGATAAATGGCAGCCTTTGATACTGAAGTGCATTTTGAAACAAAATTACTTTCTTTCTTTGATTTATTTGTGAAGAATTAACAAACCTGGCCTAAACTTTTCCTTTGTAAAGAAAAAGAAGAGAAATGAGTATTCTCCAATCTGGGTCCTCCAGAAGCACTGGAATTTTAAAGTGGTGCCTCTTATAAACTGACAGTGAAAGAAGAAACCCCTTAATACCCATCTGTACAACAGGCATCGGGGTAGGCAGTGGGGAGGAGAATGAATGAAACATTTGCTTAATGAATGGTCAAAGGCGTTACATTGATAAAACATTACTGTTCAGTGCTGCCTCCGCCTTAGAGACAGATTAACCCACTGGCTTTAGGAGCAACCCTCTTTTGAACCATTTGTTGCCTGAAAGGATCTATCATATTTCTGGAATCCCCAGTAGAAAATATGGCATCATGAAATGGTTGCAATACCTTACTGGAGTTGTCAGCTCCTCTTCTCTTACTTCTTTATTGCCAGCTGATCCCCAGGTAGCGTCAGTGTTTTTTTCTATGTCTTCCACTTCCTTCCCTCCCAGGCCATCTCAATGCCCCCCACTTCAACTGGAGCTGTCGGTGCCCCTGCCTATCCCGCCGTGATGGCTTCTCTCCCAGTCCTCCAGTCTCACTCCAACCACACCTCACTCTCAAGTTCACTACTTTGTACATGAGAGCTTGGGCTAAGAGAAAGATGAGTTTGGGAACCAAGCAGATCTAGATTTGAATTGGAGGCCCTCCACTTTCTAGCTGTGTGAACTTAGAAAAGTCACCTAAGCGGTTAGTGGAGGAGGGGAATTTTGGGGGTTAGGGTGTCCCTTAAAATACAGAGGGAAATAACATCTACAAGACATTCAGCCATTTTGCACAGTTGACATGTCTCCTCTCTTACCACATTGCCTGCCTATTATTAAGCTAATATTCTCTGTATTTGTTTTTCATTGCTGTAACAAATCAATACAAACTTAGTGGTTTGAAAGAACACAAAGTCACTATCATACAGTTTTGTAGGTTAGAAGTCTGACATGAGTCTCCCTGGGCTAAAATCAAGGGATTGTCAGGGCTGTGTTTCTTCCTAGAGGCTCTTGGGGAGAATCTGTTTTCCTGCCTTTTTCAGCTTCTGGAGGCCGCCTTCATTCCGTGATCTGTGGTCCATTTGCTCCATCTTCATAGCCAGCAATGGTGCCTCTCTCAGATTATTCTTCTGTAGTCACACCTGTCTCTCCTGCTTTCCTCTTCCACTTTTAAGGACCCTTGTGATTTCACTGGATCCACCTGGCTTATCTCCCTCTCTTAAAGTCAGCTGATTAGCAACCTTAATGTCATCAGCAACCTGAATTCTTGGCCATGTAGCCTGACATATTCCCAGGTCCCATGAATTAGGACATGGACATCTTTGAGAGGCCTTTATTCTGCTTACCAACATGTCCATTTCATCTTCTACCTTGAATGGCATTACCAAACGCCATCTTCTGTTAATCTCACTTCAATAAATTCCATGATCTAATAAAAGAGATTAATGTACAAGACCCTAGGAAAAGGAGTAGGGGCAAAACATAGAGTATCCTATACAAAGACATTCAATAAATGTTAGCACCCTCTCTTCTCAGTAGAAAAGCAGCATCTTGTTTTTCACAAGATATGGGCTAACTTTTCTGGTCCAGCATTCACGGTACATGGCAGTCTGGTTCAACCTGCCCATTCATGTCATTACTAATTGGCATTTTATTGCCTCCGAATGTCATTCAAGCCAATGAAATCCTTTGAGAATTCACTCTCTTTGCTGGGCATGGTACTAAAGGCAGGTAAAGTATATTTAATCCAACCTCCCTAAAGTTCTTATATGTGAGTGGAGCTGTTTATTTAGGGACAGCAGTTTTTATGAGTGGAGTAGGTTTGCCATCTTTTTCCACCTGGCACTCACAATCCTGCTATTGGCCCCCTGACATCTCAAATCATTTCCTTCTCCCAGTGCATTGATCAGTCTCACTTCTTTTGTGAAGCCTGCCTGTCAAGAAGCTGCACCGTCCCAGCCTAAATGGAACTTTCCCCTCTGAGAATTCAGCACTTACATTAAGCTATACACATCGTTTGATGCAGTTTTTCAATAGCCTTGGGATATCTCCTGAGTCATTGCTTGATTATCTCATTTTTCCCAACTAAAGCATAGATTCCTCAAGGGCAGGAACTATTCATCCTTTTTGTATTTCCCACAAATAAAGGAGTAGATGTTGAATTATAGGAGTGCAGTGGCAAGGCTTTGTTTTCAACAATTAGGAATTAGAGAATTGTGTTTAAAAAGCAATTAAATAGTTTGCTGATCTTTAGTGCTAGTCACCAGTATATCTGGTTCTCCTCTTTCTGGGAATAGGAAGAATCATATTCCCCAGCCCCCATTCCTCAAACCCCCCACATCCCCCTGATGTTAGGTGTGGCCATGTGACTCGGTTTGCACAATGAAATGTGAACAGAAATGATGTAGTCACTTTCCAGAAAGCTTTGCTCATGAATAATGTGCCTTTCTGATCTCCCTTCCATGGTGACTGGCTATATAGTTAGATGTTGATTTCCAAAAGCCAGTGCCCTTGAATGAGACAGGATGGGTGAGCTCCAACTGAACTGAGATGAACATGGAACAAAAGTGAAAATTAAATCTGTTTAAGACATTAAGATTTTTTTAATAGATTTTATTTTTAGGGCAGATTTACAGAAAAATTGAGAAGATAGTTTAGAGTTCCCATATACTACCCTGCACACAATATCCCCTATTATTAACAATCTGCATTCGTGTGATACATTTGTTACAATGAATAAACCAATTTTGATACATTATTATTAACTGAAGTCCATATTTTATTCATATTTTCTTAGTTTTTAACTAACGTCCTTTTTCTGCCTCCAAATCCCATCCAAGATACCACATTTAGTTGACATGTTTCCTTTAAGCTCCTCTTGGCTGTGAGAGGTTCTCCGAGTTTCCCTGATGACTGATAATTTTCAGGAGTGCTGGTCAGTTGTAGAACGGCCCTCTACAGGAATTTGTCTGATGTTTTTCTCATGATTACGCTGGGGTTGTGTGTTTTGAGAAGGAAGAACACAAAGTAGTATTGTCATATTATGTCAACGATATATATTTGTATGATCAACATGACACCGCTTTTGATGTTATTGCTGATCACCTGACTGAAGTAGCATTTTTCAGGTTTCTCCACTGTAAAGTTACTCTTTGTTTAACCCCTTTTCCATACTGTGCTCTTTGGAAAGAAGTCACTACAAAGAGCACACATGTGAGGACTTGGGGAATTATGCTTCTCTTTAGAGCGGAGTATTTATTTAAAGTATTTCAAATTCTTCAGCATATTTGTCTCTTCTCCATTTTTTAATTATTTTATTGCTCAGATTTTTCCTGCTTTATGAATTGGGTGCTCTGTCAGTTGACTCCTGTGCTCGTTTGACATACCCTTATTGTTTTGTTTTTCTGAGAACCTCCTCATTTTCTGGAACTATAAGATGTTCCAGGATTGTCTTGCGTATTTTTTACCCCACACCTAGAATCAGCTCTTCTCCAAGAAGCCCTGGTTCCTTTTATTGGAGAATGATATTAAAAACCAAAATCTGGGTGCTAGGTATGTACATTGCTACTGGGGTGTCATTTCGTTCAAGCTCTCTTATCTGACACAACAAAGAAATATATGTGCATATACTAACCCATGTGTATACATAGTCCTAAAAATATTTCTATGTGCAAATATCTGTATCTATATGAGTCTATTTTTTATTTTTATTAATTTTTTTTATTTTTAAATTTTATTTTGTCGATATACAATGAGGTTGATTATTGTGGCCCATTACCCCCCTCCCTCCTCCCTCTCCCCCCCTCCCACCCAACAGTGTCCTTTCTGTTTGCTTGTTGTATCAACTTCAAGGAGTTGTAGTTGTTAAGTCTTCTTCCCCCCGCCCTGGGATTTTGTGTGTGTGTGTGTGTGAACTTATTTATTTATTTTTAGCTCCCACCAATAAGTGAGAACATGTGGTATTTCTCTTTCTGTGCCTGACTTGTTTTACTTAATATAATTCTCTCAAGGTCCATCCATGTTGTTGCAAATGGCAGTATTTC
>NW_007727825.1:116459-132513 GCF_000696425.1 Galeopterus variegatus | reverse complement strand
TATATCATTCTTATTATTACTAGGGAAACAACACATTTTGGTAAATCAAGTGAAACTATGGGAGTGGGGAAAAACAAAGAAATCTGTAACTGGTTGATGATCAATTAGTTATAAACATTACTGCACTCGGACCCACCGTCTCCCTGGGGAATGTGCATAGAAATCCAACATAATAACTTCATTCCGCACGTACAAGAGCATGACCACAGCCACAATGGGTCCATGCACATATCACTAACAGGAAATATTAATGACAAAATTAAATCGGGCCAACCCATACCGGGAACATGCATCAAAAACACCTTTAGTATTGACAATGCCCTTTAAATAAACCAGTTAATTTTGATGTATTTTAACATGTCCTTTGAGAAACTCCAGAGAATTTCCCAAAGCCATACCAAGCCAAAAGGTTAGGCTGTTTAATTCTGGGAAGCCTCGTCAAGCAACCAAAGGTGAACAAACAAGAACTTCATGGAGCCGTACCACACACATGGAACCCCCTTGTAGCCTTCAGAACAAGGGGTATCACTCAGGCTCCCATGCCGTTCCCTATAGCAGGATGGCTCATGGCATCTCCCCCTTTTTTATTTTATTAAAAGAAAAGCAAAAGCTATAAATCAGGTTGGCACAGTTAAGACAAGTATTTTGTTAAAACAAAATTAGTATCATTTAGCATGGCAAGTCCTTTTAATTTACTTCAGGTGAGGACTGGTGATGTCATTGTCTCCCAGGGCGGCTGCAGCAGCATCACTCCAGGTGCTGTGAATTGGGTGCAGTTACCAGTTGTTGAAACTCCGGAATGGGACCTTTTGTTTCGTATAGTAGTTGATTTTTGAATCCAAAAAGTCTGTTAATGTTAAAACTGTCCAGGACATTACTGTCTCCAGAGCATCTAGTCTTTTGTAAAATTTTTGATCAATTACAAATCTTTTGTTTAAAAACAGGATGTCTCATCCAAGTTACAAACACCCTCTTTAAGGCCAGGAACATTTAGAGAGCTGCTTTTGTAGAGAAGACGTTATTTCCCCCTTATGATCAAGGCATTCCTCATAAAGGCATTGATGATCAAAATCTAGATTGAAAAAGTCTTACTTTTCTTTGCATAAATCTCTCAGTGTTGGGAAGGCTCTTTCCCAGGTGATGATAGAAAGAAGCATCTTGGCTCACTTTCTCTCAGTGATCTGTCCGACGACGTTGCTGGGAATGCTGTTTCCCAGGTGAAGATCTGTCTGTCCCACGTCGGGGGGAAAGATGAACAGCAGGATGAAGCAGCAGTTTTGGCCAAATTTAGTCAACATAAAGAAAGATCAGCAACTTGGAAATGAGACATACTATCCTATATCCAAAATGTTAAATTATATCCTGTTATAAAGAGAGAGAGTTAATTTTCATTGAACTTATAAAAAAATAGCCATATTGTCATAATAATCATGAAAATACTCAAAGTTACTAAATTTTATTGAAGTTTTGAAAATAGCCACATCGTCATAATAATCATAAAGATACTTAAAGTTATTAAATGGGGGGGGATCAAATAAAGAGAAAACAAATGCTTTTATCTCTGTTTTATATGACATTTTACCAAACTGTCGTTAATTATAAATAGCTTAAGAAAGAGAAAGAGTTTTTCTTACATTTGGAAAAACATTAGGAGAACCAACAGTGTTTTAAAATAAAGAAATTGTAAAGACCCATAATACTTTTTAATTAATTTACCAATCAACTTTTGTTGTTTTGACCTTCGTGAACAATTTTATAAACCCATCAGTTTCTTCATTAGAATTTTGGAACTTCAGTTTAAAGCTATAAACTTAAAGTTTGTCAGGAAACTGTACCTATCAGAGTTCTTTCATGAAATATTTGAGGACATAACATTTTAAAATTATAATTAAACCAAAATTATGACTGGTAACATTTATATTAAGACAAAGATATTTAAAAACCTTACAAAATTTTGGAACACATATCCATAACACCTTCAGTATTGACAATGCCTTTCCATATAGTCAAATTTATTAAAGAAGCCAATTAGTTTTGATACATCTTTTATATATCCTTTGAGAAACTCCAGGGCCTTTGGAATTTCCCAAAGTTATTTTAAAGTTTCAGAAGTTAATGTTGGAAAGCTGTGTTAAATAACAAAAAGCTTAAAACATTTAATTGAATAAAATCAAATTACTACAAAAAATAAAACCAAACTGACAAAGGGTTTTAAAGGCAAAGAGCACAAGAACTTATCATGAAATAAATTTTTTAAACTAATTATCTGAGGGACAAAACAAACAAATAAACAAACAAAAAACCTATTACAACTTTGCATCAAGAACAGTTAAGTGAAAAAACCTTTAGTAGTCCTGTTTGATTAATAAACCCAAACAACAATGTGTGTTGAAAAGAACATCTTTATACATTTAGGTTAATAAATAAGAGTCCAATTATCAGAGCAAATTACACAAAACCCAATTTTAGTTTTAACTAAATTAACCAAATACATATTTATGGTTTCCCAGCCAAAAACTTGGTGTATTAAATCTATACTTTAATTAATTAATGTTAACAAAGGCCCATGCGATATTTGGCATAGGTTTCTTTTCACTAACCATTTTAGGTCCCACGTGGAAACCAGAGAAACAAAGGGCAGTATTCACTATCTATGTCTAAAAGATATTGTTTCTCCCAGCATGGCCAGGAGGCAAAGCTGAGATAACGAGGAGACTTATTGACCTAAAAATAAATTTAGGTAAAAGGTTTGAATCAAATTTAAAAATATATTTATCAAAACTTTAAAAAATTTAAGTCACATGAACTTGAAAAATATACTTATTTATTTAATGAGCGTGCATTAATTATAAGCCAATTAGGTACTTCGTACATAAAACAATTACATAAACAGACATGAACACACAGACATAACATACAGCTTACACACACATATATGCAGACATAAACAACAAGAACAAACAAGGATCTTATAAGTTTTGTTTAAGATGTAAGAAAAGCTCACTAGTAAAAAAGACAGTTAAGTTTAGATTGTGTTTTTTCCAAGAGTTATTGATGAGGCCTCACCTTGCCTAAAAGAAAGCAAGATAACAAGTTTACATTGTAAAGCAAAATATGAAAACCTTTTCAAGAAAATGTAAAGATGATTTTCTTCCTTTAAAAAGATAGCATAGAATTCTACCATAGAATTTTGTGAAGAAATATGCAGATGAAACTAGAAGAGAATTAGAAGTCTGTTTAAGATAACCAAGTGGGTGCAAAAACAAAATTGAGACCATCTAATTAAAAAGGTAAATCTTAGTCTAATTTTTGTTTTCAAATGAGTTACTGAGCTCAAGAGCTGAGCCAACAATCAGAGATGAAACCATTTGACTCCTGAGGTTTTTAGGAGAAAAGCAGGAGACCCAAAAGGGGGTCTGGTTGGCGCCATGGCTGCTCTTCTCCATAAAACTCCAGAGTCTTTAAAGAAAAAGAGTACCACATGTAGTTAAAAAAAGAACCGCTGCTTTTAAGAGAGGAGAGAAGCATCGTGTAGATAAGAAAGAAAAACATGATCAAAGTTGAATTTTCTCTGGAGCCACCTTAAGGCCAAAAAAGCTGTAAATCAAAAATCAATTAAGTAATGGCATCCTGTAAATAGGCCCTGTCCATGTAAAACAAAAGAATATAATCTATATAATGAATTAAATAAATCGAAGGAAAATCTTTACAAAATTGTTGGAAAGCCAAATCTATAAATTTCTGACAAAATATAGGACTATAATCTGTAACTGCATGTTTTAACTACTTAAGTAACTTGTAGGGTAGTGACTCCCATCTAAGCTCATCCCCCTCATAAGACACAGGAAAATAAAAGAAATTGCCTTCCTTTTGAGCCTGCTTTATGGCCCCTTGAAAGCCAATCTCTCCAAGTTTTGGGGATTCTTTCTTTTTTGAAAAAGGATGACGAAGAAAAAATTTACTAGGAGGCCATTCTTCTTGATGATATTTAGTTGCCTCTTCATCTAACTTTTCCTGCTCTTCAGAGGTTAAAGGATCATCATCAGTCATTAGTTCTTTCCTTACCCAATGGATTATTAGATGTTAAATTGAGCTTTTGCTTAGAAGCTGCAACTGGGATCTTAAGAACACCATTCATTTTTAAAGTTACTTAGGTCAGCACCTTTTTCCCTCATCCCCTGCAGTGAGGTTGTATAATGCACTTAAATTCTCTTGTCACAGTCTGTATTCCTTCCTGGCATCTGGGAGTTGTTTTTAACCATACTGATACAACATTCTAGTCCTGCTTTTTAAATGCCAGCTCATGAAAGTGGTTACTGTATGTCTATTATTAAAAAGTAGACATTAGAATTTGCGTAGCAGACAAGTTTCTCCTGCCTCCTCCATCACTCTTGGGTCAGACAAAAATTCAAGTTCACACCAGAAATGTTCTCCCTATTCTATACTAATTCTGCTTCCTGAAAAGTATGAAAAAGTATATAGACTTTGTGCATTAAAGCCTATCACACCTAGATCCTTTTGGGGCCCAGGAGCAGATAAAATCCTACCCAGGTCATTTTTGCCTTGCCTACAAGCCATTTTCCCAGACTACAGAAAAGTTGGGTCTTGAGCATGTTCCTGAGGTTTGAGGACTGGCAAAGTTGAACTCATTAGGGTAGCACAGAGGCCAATAAGAGCCAGTGACAGCCACATTGTATGTCTTTGTTATGCCTATATCCTAACTGAGGCTGCCCCTCAGCTGCCAAGACCTGCCTTATGACTATGCTCTTAGAAATGCTACAATTACATTTTCAATTTTGTTTTTGTTTTTTTTTTAAGAGGAAAATCTTAATAGGATTTTGATTGTGACTTTGCAGAGTCCAAAGCTTAGGGGAAAGGAACTGCAGAAAATTAGCTTCTCAAACACTCAAGATATAGCTCAATTATTAAAGAATGAGCTAGAGTAACCGTCAGGTTGTAGAAGTCTAGGTTGTGCTTGTAAATTTCAGAAGCATAACTTCAGAAAAATAATGTTGTATTTTGGCCTTAGCTCCTAGGTGTTAAACTTGGCTTTCATTGTATTTGAGTGTTGTTTTTAGGTACAGTGGTCCCTGAACTAATCTGCATGGCACACACACAGGGAATCTTCTGGCATGCTTGTTAAATGGTGGTACAGAATTATGTTTCTAAGTAGCAGCAAATCCCTTGTCAAAAAAGATTGCTTTGAAACCTCAGGGAATTGTTAGCACTGAGTAATTAATAAGAAGAAAATGCCTGAAGATTAAGAGGGATATGCTAATGCTAAGATTGCTTGACACAAAACACTAGAAGCACACGCGACACACACATACACACACAAAAAACTTGTACACCATAAAGAAGTAAAGAGGACTCTTTCTCAAGGCAAACTTTTTCACTTAGGCTGCATATTTAGAAGCACAGTATTTTTAAATTGCAGTCAGCCCTCTGTATCTGCAGATTCTGCCCCCGCTGATTCAATCCACCACAGATCAAAACTATTTGGAAAAAATAAAAAATAACAGTACAATTGGAAAAAATAACACAAATTTTAAATATACAGCATAACAAGCATTTACATTGGATTAGGTATTAGAATCATCTAGAGATGATTTTAAATATATGGGAGGATATGCATAGGTTATATGCAAATACTAAGCCATTTTATACATGGAATTTGAACATCTATGGATTTTGATATCTTTGGGGGTCCTGGAACTAATCCCCCACAGGTACTGAGGGACGACTGTATTAGAAGCGATTTTATACTATACTTGGTGCTCATAATGATTCACATTTAGGAAGCTTCAGTAAACATAAACTGGTACCAAAATGACTACTTGTATTTTTTTTTTTTTTTGGCTTATTTTTCAAACTGTGATTGCTCAAAAATCACCATATACCTGCATCTTCCAGTTAGGAAAACTATTACTCAAGAGTTTCAACCTGTGATATAAATGTGGGCTCCCCATAGCCAAAGGTTGCAAGCCTTCTAGTCTCATGACCAGAACACTAGTATGCATCTGTCAAGGCACTGAGCTACATCACCAGCAGGAGACAACAAGTAAAATACAATTTTGAAAATTTAATGTGTCAATTTAAAACTGCAATTCACAGAGTGGATAGAAAACCAATTTTCAGAGGAGTGGGTCAGAAGTGATCAACAAATTCCCACAGCTAAGCAGTTGCTGATATAAATTGTCTAAAATGAAAGATATTTATTCATGACCACAGAGGGCTCAAAAATTAATTTAGAGAAGTTTTTTTCACCTTCCCTGGAGTATGCAATTCTTAAATAAATGATCAATAGCTGACTTGAGCCAAACAGAAGACTTGTCCAGGATCAGGCAGGTAATTACTTACAGCGATGAGCTGGGGAAGTAAGGCAGCCAGGGACACAGTGGGATTAATCATGGCTTTAAACCATTTCTTCCTTTCTACTTGCATCATCTGAAAAAATCACTGAACAACTTTGTCCACTAGAAAATTCATAGGTCAGGGTGCATGTTTCAGATATCTCCATTTTCAGAACAACCTCCAGAGCGGGTGGGAAGAATTACTAATGGGAAACAATCTCAGTTCATGCCTTTTAAATGGTTAGCTGAGAGAGCCCTAGTCGATGGGGGCTGGGAAGGTAAATGAGATGAGCAATTTCAGCCTGTAAATATCTGTTTAGCTCCCTGGTGGGAATTGAGGATAGGACATTTGCTTCATTTAGTTCTCTGAATAAAATGCCCACAGCTGGTGCTGAAACCTTCTTCCTCTACAAGCTGGACCAAGATGAAAAGGCTCATGTGGAATATTAGTAAGTCTGGCACTTCAGCCCTGGAAGTTCCTTTATTTTTTCCCAACGGTGATCAACTAACAGGCCTATGGAAGAAAATGGCAGTGCAACATGGCAAAACAGAAGGAACGCTGGGTGTGCAGACATTGACCCCACAAGTTCCACTTCTAGGAATCCAAGAATAGCTGCTCAAGTATGTAAGCACAGCCATAGTTAAAGCAGTAAACAATCTGATCCCCATCACTAGAGAGATTGGCTAAACAAAAACAAATATTTTCTGGCCATGAGAAACAGTATATATATTGTATGGAATGAAGTGCAAGATAAATTATTAAGTGAAAAAAAAGCTAGGAACAGGACAGTATGTATTGTTTCCATTTGTAAAAAAATAGGCATTTGTAAATATTTTATGTATTATCACTCTACATACATAGAAAGTTTCTGAAAAATATCCAAGAAATTATTTACTTTGAGAAGTAGGGATGGGAGTCATAAAAAGGGGGAGGGGAATTTATGTTTTCCTTTATGTTTAATTTTTTTCTAACTGCAAGCATGTGTAATAAATTAAAATTCTGTTAATAAAAAGCACCTCTTTTGTAAGAGGAAGATGGATCTAGCAGTCTGGAGCCCTTAGTTTTAATTCCTCTGTCATTAATGACCCATGAGAAATTACTAAAATGATCCGTGAGGGGTAAGAAGTGGGCTCTATAGTTGCATGACCTTGGGTAAGTCCTTTACTAGTTTTTCTGTAAATGTGTAGGTTGGACGAGACTTGGGATATTCAAAGCAGATGTCACCTCTGCTGCCTTGGCTAAGGATGTGGAAAGCTAGGGGAGACACAGCAGGATTCCAGATTCTGTGCATATATCTCTGCTTCAAGAGTGGATTCAACCTTATCTAGTCTATGTATATGAAGCTTCCATGTAAGTTGTAGTTAGAGGAAGGGTTCTGAAGCTAAAATATATCAAAAAATCAAAAATCCCATGGATGTCATAAATGCACCTCCAACATTGGTTACCACTTATTGAGTGCTTGTGATGTGTCAAGCACTAGACTAACAACTTTATATGCAGCATGTTATTAATCCTTATGATAACTCCATGAAGTGGGTACTATTATCATTCCCGTTTTTGAGTTAAGGGGACATTAATACCTCTTGCTGTGGTCTATAGCTCACAGCAGGAAAGTGTTGAAGTAGAGATGGAAAGAAAATCCAGAACTTGTGATTTCTAAGTCCATATACTTGATGATGTGTGATACCCGTCAGGCATCTGAGGAGGAGAAAGTGTGTTCCCATCTACCAGCTTTTACCTAACCCATCTGGAGGCTCATTGGATGACAAGCATGGTAAGGTAGATGTTCGGCCAATGCTGCTCAGAGTGTTCTGGCAATAAGTAGCATCACCTGGGAGCTTGTGAGAAATACAAAATCATAGGCCCCACCCCAGACCAATTGAATCAGCATCTCTGGAAATGAGGTCCTGCCATCTTTATTTTGATAAGATCCCCAGGACATTCATAGATGCCTTCAGATCTGAGAAGTAGTTGGAAGACGACTACTCAAACCTCATTTCTGGATCAGTGGTCCTCACCCCTGCTGAATATTAGAACCAGCCGGAAAGTTCTTTAAAATTATTGATGCTCAAGCCCCACCACAGACCAATTAAATCATAGGTGGTGACTGGGAGTGTGTATTTTTAATAGCTACCTAGATTATTCTAATAAGCAGCCAAAGTTGAGAACTGTTTTTCTGTACCTAAAACTTCAAAGGCCAGTGAGTTTCAATCTTTGATTAATTAAATCATAGGTGGTGACTGGGAGTGTGTATTTTTAATAGCTACCTAGATTATTCTAATATGCAGCCAAAGTTGAGAACTGTTTTTCTGTACCTAAAACTTCAAAGGCCAGTGAGTTTCAATCTTTGATTGCACATTGAAATCACCTGGAGAGCATTAACTAATACTGATGCCTGGGCCCCAGAGGTTTGTTGGTTTTGGATTTAAAAAAAAAAAAATCCTGCTCTTAGTAGTGGCCTAAACATTGGGATTTTTTAACACTTCCCAACTCAAACATATAGCCAGTAGAGAACTACTATAAGAGGTGTGGGAGGCAGGGAGAGTGCAACACAAACCTGGTTTCTGATTCTACCTGGTTCATCTTTCCCCACAGAGAAAGCAGAAGACTAAGTCTAATGGCAAAGTTGCTCGATGGGTAAGCCACCAGCACCTGGGCACTTTGAGCAAACATGTAGGCCGTGGCACTCTAAGAAATTTATTTGCCAACATGACCACAATGTAAAAGTTCTGCTCCATGTTTTTGCTTCCTGTTGCCTCCCCCAAACCCTCAGACTGGTAAAAATGAGTACAGATACTGCAATATGTGAGCTTGACACTTATTTAGCTGTAACCTCGGAAATCTGAATCATCCTTCCCAGGGAACAGCTAAAATTGCAGCCTGTTTAGAAGGAGAAGCTTGAAGGAAATATACAGAGACCTGATGTACTCCTGAGAAAATTATGCCTTTCAGGGAAGAACAATGCATCATACCATTTTAATGAACAGGATATATTCACTTGGGTCTTATGTTAATTTAGAGCCCATGCTAATCCCAGTTGAGGAGTCAAAATTTGCATTTATATAGAGGCTGAATACTCAATCAAAAGGCATCTGTCCTAAAAAAAAATTTTATAGGAAACTTTGTGAAGTCAAAATGACACCATCACTGGGTAATGCTGTTGGACAAAGCGTGAGCTTCATGTCAAAGAGATCCAAGTTCAAGTCTGGCCTCTACTTTTTACTAGCTAGGTAAATTATTCTATCTCTCTAAGGTACAACGTTCTCATCTATAAAAGAGAAATAATATCTCTTTCACAGGTTGACTGGTAGTAATCAAACAGAATAATGTGCATAAAGCACTACAGTGATTTGAATGCTGCGGCACCAAATTAATGTTTTTTTCCATCTATTCCCTTGCCTTGTATTTTTTTCAAACGGAGAGGGGATGAAATGTATTTATTGCCATTAATTGAAATCTATTCTGCTACCACAATAGGCAGCTACTGGATGTCACCTAGACCAGTCAAAGCCAACATTCCACTTCCTGAGGACATTGTAAATTCTCTAGGCTCTTCATCAAGCAAAGAGACTATCATGACTTACACTGGTGAGAATGAGCATCAGAAATTAAAAAGCAGTGAGAGGTTGAAAGTCATCCAAGAAGAATAAAAGAAGACCAAGAAATCAGAAATAAAAAATGGAACAGAACTTGATTCATTTACCCATGATCTTGACCATCCCAGGCATTCAGAGAAATATGAATTTCAATGTTTATTTCTCGGTCCTCCCCTTCAGCATCGGCCATGCACTCATTAATCTCACCTGTCCTCACTAATCTCCTTATGTCCTATTCTGTCAGGATACTCTCTTCCTAAGAAATTTGCTTTCAGAAATAACTAAAACCTTATATACAGTGTTAGACACGTGTTTGGTATTATTTTCAGCATTTTCCCCTTCTTAGCATTATAAGCCTCAATTCTGCCCTAACTGTGCCCTTCCGATCTCTAGCCTTCTTCTGGATAAAATGCAAAAGTGGCCATAGATTCTGGAAATAGGGTTTAAGTAACTGAAGAAAGTTATTTTTTCAAACACATCTTTCTCCTTGGATCAAACCCCAAAGCATGAATTGGAAGCATATGTAAAGCTGAATAAAGGTATTTAGCTAAGAGCAAAGGAGGAGTTAGGTGGGGTGGGTGAGAGTGAAACAAACCAGGGCCATCAGGGAGGCTTCTGTTGATCCAGAGCTATGAATTCCCCACACTCCCCCATTGCTCCACCCGCTGCAGGAGCTGGGAGCATCGGTCTCCCTCCCCCAACACCACTGTCTACTCCCTCCTGCTGCAAGGGACTTCCTCCCCACACTGTTCTGACACCATTCACTCCTGGACCTCCTCCTGAATATCTGGAATCTCTTTCTCACTTTTTGCTTCATGTTCTTTTTCCTCTTCTCATCCCTGGCATGCTGTGTTCTATCAGGAAGCAGAGAAGGTGGCTGAAGGTATAAACTTAGAATCTGATCCTCACTCATGATTTCAAGGACAGCATTTGTAAGATTACTCTCAAAGCCATTCTCCGCTCCATGCTCCTCTCCTGAGCTCCAGACCAAATATCCAGCTGCCTGCAAGTTATGGATACCTTGATTTCCCACTGAAAACTGAATCCAGCGTGTCTAAAACTTAACCAGCATTTTCCACAAAACATGTTCTGTTGCCTATAATTTATATCTCAGTGAAAAATGCCTTCAGGAATACAGTTACATGAGTCAGAAACCATCCTTAACACTTCATTTGCCAATATCCAATCATCCTCAGTACATCCTGCTGATTTTATTTTTGTTCTCATTAACTCATTGAATAGCTCCAGAATCTTTCATTTACTATTGGGGAGGCCAGATATCCAATCTAAAATATTAATATCAGTAAAATGCATTTTTTCATTTCATTTATTCAATAAATATTTATTGACATTTTATTTCTTGGTTGAAATTGCCCTAGGTTCCTGGATAGGAAGAAAAACAGAGCAGAGACTCTGTCTTTGGGAGGCCGATAGACCCAAATAGGAGTGAGAGAAGAATATACTCATGGGTCAATGGCTAAAATCCAAAGTTGACTGTGATAACTATAACACAATATAATACTTGCTAAAAGAAAGTCTCTCAATCTTAAAAATTTTGAAAAGACCTCTTGGGGAAATGGAATTTGAGCAGCAAATATAGGAATAAAAAAGTATATCAGGGAAGATACTATCATTAATACTGCCATTGCTGGCGAACATTTTAAATATCTTACTATGTGCAAGGCCCTGTATTCAACACTCCACACATATTATCTCATTCAGTCCTCACAAGTGACCAGGGTGATGGAGGCTGCAGTAAAAATATTTCCATTTTGCTGATGAAGAAACTGAAGTTTAGAGAGGTTGACTATTGCCCAAGGTCATACAATTAGGAAATAGCAGGAGTTTAAACTCAGGCTCATTCATTTAATCACTATGCCACATTGAGAATAGAATGTCTAGCACAGTATAAGATAAATTCCACAAGAATGACACACAGGTGGGGCTCAAGCTGCGTTCTCCAGTATGGTGGCCACGAGGCACGTGTGGCTTCTGAGCTCTTTGTGGCTATTCCAAATTGACATGTGTGCTATAAATGTAAAACATAGTCCACATTTTGAAGACCACATAAACTAGAGAATGCAAAATATCTCAATAATGATTTTTATATTGATTATATACTGAAATGATAATATTTTAGATAAATTAGGTTAAATGAAATATATTATTAAAATTAATGTCATCTGTTTCTTTTCAGTTTTTTGTATGTCTACTAGAAAATGTTAAATTATATATGTGGCACACATCCGTGGCTTGTGTTAATTTCCTGTTGGACAGGACTAAGCTAGAGGTGTTGAAAAGTGGTAAGAGACTGTAAGCTGAACTATATGAGATGGTATCACAGAAGAATCCAAACCTGACTTAAGGGTTCTGAAAGATGACTCAACTTTGAATGGGTGGAGAGAGAGGAGGCAGACTTTTCAAGTGGAAGGAACAGCTAAATAGAAAAAAATGGTCAAATTTCTGTTGGGGAATAGAATAGAGGTCATCAGAAGCTAAACCGCAGAATTTGTCTAGGGTATCTGTGCAAAAATTAAAACTCTCATTCAGACTGATGTCTGTCAACAAGAAATAGCTTTTATTGAATTCTTCATTAGGAGCCTATTGTAATTCTATTGCAAAGGGAAGTAAACTGTCAGTTTAAATACCTGTGCCATTTGGAGAACTATTATTCTGTGAAAATATTAGGTAAGGCAGGTCATCAGACATTTGAGATTGCAATTTACTCATCCTTGAAATCTTCAAGTACATTATCACTAACTTAAACGTAGCATTCTAATAAATGAAAATTCAGATGAAAGATTGTACTTCAGACTATCCATTCTAACCCTAGATACCAGCCCTAAATTTGTGTTAAGCTTTCCCTTTAACATACAAACATTCATCTAAATGTGTCTGTGGTGGAGATGTCATGCTTATGTATCAATATGAAGTTTGGGTGACACTGCCACGGGAAAGTTCATGGGCTATGAACAGAGCTTTGAATTCTCTTTGAACCTTGGGAATAAGGATCATCTTACTCAGAGTTGAATTTCCCAACAATGATTAGCTCCAGTGTTTACTTATTTAATTGAATAAGTAAACCAGTGAATGAATGATTTGGTGACAAACTAATACATTTTTGCATGTTTTCATGGGAAATGTGTTAACTCTAATAGAGAGAGGTGTTGGACGGTCCAAGGATACTGGGACAAAGATGTTCAAACCTGTTGTTCTAATGGACAACTCAAGGGAACCCTTTTAAAATCACAGATTTCTCTGCCCCTGATTATAACTTTGTATTTCTAAGGTGGGGAGGAAAAATGTTCCTCCCAAATAATTCAAATAATGAGACACACTTGGGACTCACTGTCTCAGGAGAAAAGCAGGGGGAGAATACAGACCAGGTGAAATTCACTGAATCCCCAATCAGAATCCTGAAAATCTTCCATGCTGGGATAGGATAGCAAAATGGGTACTTCAACAAAGAAAGCAGTAGATTTCAAATATTTTGACTCAGTGATAAGTAACTAGTCCCAAACCCAAGAGAATGGGAATGAGTTCTCTAAATTCATCTGTCATCACAGGTTTATCAGGTGGATGTGTTTAAAGCAATAAGGCAGTGAGGAATGACGTCAGTGGAGTCATTAGTGGAGCAGGATTTTCTCTGGTCACTTCTGTTGCCAAGTTAATAAATGGAAAGTGACACTGACTAAGGTAATCAGAAGCCAGACCGGCAATTGCAATGATTCTTTCCCAAATTTACTTAACCAGGAATGGAGGAAAGTTACCAGTGTGGAAGGACACAAAGGAAGTCAGTGACTTCAGCCATCATGTTCCTACTGAGTAGCAGAGTAGAAGTGTGCAAGGCTGAGTGCATCTGGGTGCAGGTGTTATTTCGCAATCAGGAGGCAAGGTGGGTAGTGAGGCTTTGACTTACATCTCAAGCTCAGAGGCTGGTGTGGAGTAGACTCAGGGTTGCACCTTTTTCTTCTTTATTGAAGACTCAGGCAGATTCCAGCAGCCCTCTCCCACCTTAGGATGCTAGAATTGTCATGCTTACCAGAAGCCCAGCCAATCTGAAAGAATTCAAACAGGAAGAAAGAGACCAAACACTCACTAGAGAATTGCTTACTCAGCTGATGCAGCTTGGCCCAGGGATGTAGGTGGGTCAGGTAATCCCATTAGCTCTCATTTCTAACGCCTTCTTAGCAAATGAGAACAACAGCTTAGAAATAGCCAGGGAGAGATGTCTGGCTGTTATCAATCATGCCTGTAGGGATATCCGATCCAAAGAGAGTCAGAAGGCAGGCAGGCGGTGTAGGCAGGGTGGTATGCAGTGGTCGGCTGACCTGGATTCTAGTTCAACTTCACGGATTCTAATCCCTGCTCTGACCTTTGCTGGCTGTATGAGCTTGAACGCGTTAGTTAACATTTTGAGCCCGTTCCCCATAAAAACAGAATGAAAAGAGTATCTAACTCACAGGATTGTCACAGAGGTTAAATGAAGTAATGACTGTAAATCTCACAGCTGAGTGACACTCACCCTTTTGCTTGGATATATGATCAGGGGATGTTCACCACTGGCTGGAGGCACACCTAAATTGCAAGGTCTGCTTTGCATGGGTAAATAAACCACACTTCGTCTAAAGGCTGAGTTACTGCTTGAGACAGGGTAACAAAGAGTTATGTTCTCACTCATTCTTTTAAAGACTGAGATGGAAGGAAGCCTGAAGAAGCTGGCTTTTTTGAGACCAGCTGATCAACTTTTCTGGCCTGAGTTTACATGCCACACAGCCTTGAGAAGTCAGTCATCTGTGGCACCGTACATCTATATCTAATTTGCCTCAAATGTGTCAACAAGTTAACAAAAAGACAGCAAGGCTGGTACTTTTGGCACGCCTACTCTCTCTGGCAGCTAATTTACAAGCTAAATTGAATCATCAGCACCCAATTAAATTCCTCCTGCATCATGGCACAAAATGCTCATTTTTATTTTCTTGATGAAGGAGGGGAAATGGGGAAGGATGGGAGAGCCATCCCATTCTCATCCATGTGTTTCCTTGAATCGGAGTATCTTTCACTCATGAATTCATCTAGTTTCCCAAGTCTAGTGAAGTAAGGAAATGTTATAATTATATTTCCTGGCTGCCTACATATTTATCTCCTTTGCTATAATCCCGATTACTCATTAAACTCCCACTGACTATCAAGGTTAAAAAATTTATCTGCACAGATCCCAATATCTGCTGCAGTCCCCAAGCACCCATGAGCTAGCAGCTTTTGCACTGAATCTCATCCAGAGAAGGGGTTTATTCTTTCTGGATGGGACCTGCCAATGAAATATTAAAGTCTCCCTAGTCTCAACAGCCACCACCAGGAATCAACAGTTCTGTCTAGCTGGGACAAAAGGGACAGTTACTCCCCCTAGAAGGAAAGTTTCTAAGTGAGAATCATACCACCCAGGTGCAACTTTCAAAGTCCTACTGCCAGCACCGCAGTTGCCTGTCTCAAACCTTCTTGATACCCCCACACACCAGCTAGGCAATAAAGACAAGTTGAGAGAACCCTAGCCAGCACTAGATCCAATATCATTGCTGCATATATCATAGTTCATGGCCACATCTCCTCAACCTTGCCCTTCAGACATGATGTTTGGAAGAGAGTGCCCCAGACATAAATAGAGCCTTTCCCTCAAAGACTGCGGCTCGAGGTTGTATGTTTGAGAGAACCCTAGCCAGCACTAGATCCAATATCATTGCTGCATATATCATAGTTCATGGCTACGTCTCCTCAACCTTGCCCTTCAGACATGATGTTTGGAAGAGAGTGCCCCAGACATAAATAGAGCCTTTCCCTCAAAGACTGCGGCTCGAGGTTGTATGAGCAGCTTTCCCAGTTTGGTTTAGCTCAGATATGTCTTCAGTGTGGATTCCCAAGAATTAGACCCTGAATCAAGGATTTGAGTACAAGGTCATCTCAGAAAGCACTTTGTGGGAAGGAAGGAAATCCAATAAGAAAGCATGTGTTAGCAGATAGGTTACTTTTTTTTTTTTTTTTCCCTTTTTGTCTTTTTTGTGACTGGCAACGGATCTCAACCCTCAGTGTCACGCCCGTACCGGGCC
>NW_007727825.1:108128-116180 GCF_000696425.1 Galeopterus variegatus | reverse complement strand
ATGTGGGATCCGAACCCTCGGCGGGAGCGCCACCGTGCTCCCAAACGGCGCACTGTAGCAGTGCGCCACCGGGCCAGCCCAGCAGATAGGTTACTTTTGTGAGCAACTTGTTCTCAATCCCACTAGGCATTGTGCCAGAGATGGTGTAGAGACAACTTAGTTATCCTGTGTATTTGTAAAGAAGCTGGAGAATTTATCCACAAACTCCCATCTCTCTCACGTTGAGAGTCACTTCTGTAACATGATACCCCTGGAACATCCAGCTTGTCCCATAGACAGGATATACTCCACACCCAGAGAAAGCAGGGAAGCTTGGGAGGCCATAGGGTATCTGTGTTGACCTCCCAGTTGGCTGGGGGATACAGCCAGGCACGAACAGTCTGCAACAAGAACATTATCTTAGCTCAAAAATGAGCACAACCTGATCATTCCCCTACTCAAGAGGTTAAACACCAATGGGGGACAGTGTTATGGTGGTTGACGTCCTCTTCCAAGAACACCTCAGATAAGAGTAACATAGAAGAATATACTGAGCCAAATAAATGGACCACAAAACCCCAGTGTGGGTTGGAGTTTGTCTATTGTGGGGACAAAAAGTAATGATTGAAGAACTCCTATTAAATGCTGAGCAGTGCACAAAACTTTGCATAGGTCATGGTGTTTAATTTTCATAATGACATTGTGAAGGAGTCATTTGTATTCTCATTTTACAGATGAAATTGATTAAGTTTGGAGAAATTAACTACTTTACCAAAAGCTACACAGTAAGTCATGAAATTGGAGCTGTGACCCTCCAAAGCCCTCCTCTTTGCTGGGCCACACACTTCTCGCTCCTCCAAAAGTAGGACTGGCCTACTGGAGAGGTAGAATAAATAGTCTGCTGTCTGCAGGGATTTTAGGGACTCTGAGAACAATGCCCCACCACCACCACCACCACCACTGCCAAAACGCACGCTGAGTATCTCCATTCCTGGACTGTAACTGATGCCTGAAATTCCATGGTCATCAATTCATTCTTTGTGAGCAAGTATACAAACACCACATAATTCTCTTGGGAAGTATAGCAAATAAATCCATTAGACTTTGAACTAATCTAGGGTAAGAACCTTATGAATCATCATTTTATCTCTAGTACATAGCACAGAGCTTGGTATCTTAAAAGATCCGTAGTATTCATCTGTTGAATAAAAGAATGAACCTTAGTGTCAATAAATTTAACATATGAAGGATATGAAAGCTAAACATAAAAACAGAAAAGAATAAACAATGCAGAAAAGAGAACTTAGGGGCCGGCCCGGTGGCGCACTGCTACAGTGCGCCGCTTGAGAGCGCGGCAGGCGCTCCCGCCGAGGGTTCGGATCCCACATATAGACCGGTTCCTGTTCACTGGCTGAATGAGGTGCGGGCGCAGCGCCGGGGGTTGCGATTCCGTTGCCGGTCCCGGTCCGGTACGGGCACAACACTGAGGGTTGCGATCCGTTGCCAGACACGAAAAAAGACAAAAAAAAAAAAAGAAAAGAAAAGAGAACTTAGGATTTTCCTTATTTCCCATTATTCCTCTTAACCCAAGAATCTGTATATAAATTTCTCTTTTGTTCCCTTAATCAGTATGGCGATAACTTCGTATAATGTATGCTATACGAAGTTATTACACGAAAAAAGACAAAAAAAAAAAAAAGAAAAGAAAAGAGAACTTAGGATTTTCCTTATTTCCCATTATTCCTCTTAACCCAAGAATCTGTATATAAATTTCTCTTTTGTTCCCTTAATCAGTATGGCTAATACTTATAGGTTCCCTGCTACTCTCCCAAAGTCTTTCTGCTTATGTTTACCACTTAAGGCTTTAATATGATCTAGACTCCCTTCTAGACTCAATACTCAGAGGGAATCAACTTTATCTCTTTTCCATTCCACTGTGTACTTATTTCTTATTTAGTATTGGGCCTAATACAGGATGAGATGAGATATTCAAGTCGGATCTTCAAAACTGAGTGGCTGATCTTCACTCTGAAAAAAGTTTGAGATGGTCAGAAAATATTCAGAGATGCTGTTTGCTGGAGAGATCAGAAGGAATACGTGACACTTAAAAAAGACACATCAAATCCTATTCTTTGACTCTATGTAAGACGGAAGTGGCTTTTGTGGTCTCTCTAAACCTGGGTCAAAATATTCTTCAACATCAACTTGAAGCCTATGTTATCAAGCAATGGGCTCACTCGCTGCCCAATGCCCACAGAAAGTTAAACTCTGTGACACCTGCTTTTGTGAGAAGAAAGAGCTTTATTGCATGGCCAACCAGCAAGGACATAGGAGGTGATCTCAAATCTGTCTCCCTGATCCAGGGTTGAATTAAACTTTAATGTGTTAGGGGAATAAGTTGGTATGGGGAAGCACTGGTGGGGCAGGTTTTGACTGGGAGGGCTTTAGGTTTGGTAATTATGGTAAGGTATGGAATGGTGGGTTTTAGCACTGAAACTGCCCGGACAATGGACCCCCTCCTTTCTGAAAGGGCTCCATGATTCAGGATCTGGTCATGTCCTGGTTCCATGCAGAGGAATGTTGGTTCTGGATGCTGTTTGGAGGTCAAAACTTCTACTGTTGCACATATCTGGGCTGCGTGACTTGCAAATTTTGACTCTGTGCCATCTGCAAGAAAGCTCAAGCAATGGTTAAACAATAGACTTGGTTGAGTTGGTCACACAGTTACAGCTCTATTGCTTTTTTTCCATGGAGTTTTTGGGATAACATTGGGGATAATAAAATGTTCCAAGTTCCTACCTACCAGATTCATCTGTCTCTGTCTCTTCTAGATTATCCCCAAAACCTTCTAGGGCACTCCCAAAGTCTTTCTGCTTATGTTTACCACTTAAGGCTTTAATATGATCTAGACTCCCTTCTAGACTCAATACTCAGAGGGAATCAACTTTATCTCTTTTCCATTCCACTGTGTACTTATTTCTTATTTAGTATTGGGCCTAATACAGGATGAGATGAGATATTCAAGTCGGATCTTCAAAACTGAGTGGCTGATCTTCACTCTGAAAAAAGTTTGAGATGGTCAGAAAATATTCAGAGATGCTGTTTGCTGGAGAGATCAGAAGGAATACGTGACACTTAAAAAAGACACATCAAATCCTATTCTTTGACTCTATGTAAGACGGAAGTGGCTTTTGTGGTCTCTCTAAACCTGGGTCAAAATATTCTTCAACATCAACTTGAAGCCTATGTTATCAAGCAATGGGCTCACTCGCTGCCCAATGCCCACAGAAAGTTAAACTCTGTGACACCTGCTTTTGTGAGAAGAAAGAGCTTTATTGCATGGCCAACCAGCAAGGACATAGGAGGTGATCTCAAATCTGTCTCCCTGATCCAGGGTTGAATTAAACTTTAATGTGTTAGGGGAATAAGTTGGTATGGGGAAGCACTGGTGGGGCAGGTTTTGACTGGGAGGGCTTTAGGTTTGGTAATTATGGTAAGGTATGGAATGGTGGGTTTTAGCACTGAAACTGCCCGGACAATGGACCCCCTCCTTTCTGAAAGGGCTCCATGATTCAGGATCTGGTCATGTCCTGGTTCCATGCAGAGGAATGTTGGTTCTGGATGCTGTTTGGAGGTCAAAACTTCTACTGTTGCACATATCTGGGCTGCGTGACTTGCAAATTTTGACTCTGTGCCATCTGCAAGAAAGCTCAAGCAATGGTTAAACAATAGACTTGGTTGAGTTGGTCACACAGTTACAGCTCTATTGCTTTTTTTCCATGGAGTTTTTGGGGATAATAAAATGTTCCAAGTTCCTACCTACCAGATTCATCTGTCTCTGTCTCTTCTAGATTATCCCCAAAACCTTCTAGGGCACACAACTGCTGGGGGCAAATTCCAAACTATGACAAATGTATTAGGTTATTATAGTCAAAAAGCTTCTATGAGTTTTCTAATTCTCAAGCAGAGCATTACAAACAGTAAGTAAAATAATTTTACAAATTAAAAAACTGAACAGCAAATGGCAAAGTAGGGATTTAAACCTTGCAATTGGAATTCTGAATTTAGTGCTTTTCTACTAGCACCAAATTGATAGGGTATGGAAGTGATAAATGGTAATTATTTTTTAAATAAGGTAAAATCATGACTCACATACAATATGAAAGAACACATGTCAAAGATTTTATTTTTAGTCCAGTTAATAATGACAGAAACAGTAAGATGTTATAAGTGGCTCAAAGGAGAAGCTAAAGTACTGCATATATAAATATATATACACGTATACATACAGAGGTTCAGGAATATTGAAGAAAATTTTCCAATACACTCAACACTGATCTCTTCCATAGGAAGGAAATTAAATGCATCTTCGTTGGACAAAACCATTTGCATTTCTATGATCAGGAACATTTGCATCACCATCAAGTCTCCAGGGGTTAACTTCTATCTCTATAGTACAGCAAAATAGTCAAAGACAATGAAAAGCACAGGCCCCCATACAATCAAATAACCTGGAAGGATCCTTAAGACAACATCTAGGTTCCATCTAAAGGACGTCAAGTAACCTTTTGCCCATTCAGTGTCTTTCAGAATTTTTCCTGGTGGTAGCATGACACAGGATGAGATGCCTCTGAAAGACTCAGTTAAAAAGACAGTTTATCTAGAAGCCCTTCCAGTCTCTCTCACAACCTGTACTATTTCCTACCTTAAAATGATAGTCAGGATCCCAGGGCTCATTTTAGGGAACTATGCCTAAGTGGGAGAGAAGAGATGCTGTGTAGATATCGAGAAACCAAGAGAACCTCAAGCTGCAACAATTTTTAACAGAGTAAAATCGCAGTGCTCAGCTTCTCTACACTCAAAGAGCTATTGCCAAGGGTTAATCACTTAGATAGAAAAGGAATAAACTACCTCACCAGGCAGCCTGGCTTGCTGGTGACCCTCTCACAGAGGCAGAACTCAAAGAATGGGAATTAAACTTAGAGCAATTTTTGAATGTGACTCCTGATTTCTGTACTTTCTTCCTTCCCTGTAAATTTGGATGTGTATATCAAAACCAAACATATATTAAAATGGTGGGGAGTACAGGAGGAAGCAGGGAATGTTTGGGATCTGACTACATATATGACAACATAGAGCAAAATAACATGTTCCTCTGAGGATGAGGTTGCATAAACACATATAGGGGATGTGAAAGGAGAGAAAGAAAAAGGAAATCTAGGATGTCATCAGGGAAGACTCAAAGGTGGTAGGGGTGGTCACTATAGCTGGGTATTGAAGGACTGGTAAGAGTTAGCCAGGTCAAGGAAGTCAAGGAAACAACACTCCCCTGCTAGGGAAATGCTATCACAGCTGCAAATAACTTTAAGTTATATAGCACAGCAACTCCAATTCGTCTCCCTAGGCCCTGATGTCTTGTCTCAGAAAAGCTAGCCTGATTTTCCTTTTCCCATAAGTCTTCATAGAAACAATCACCTGCATCTTGTCCACTGCAAGGTCTGCAACAATTAAATGTATCAAACTGGCTTAGGCCCTGATGTCTTGTCTCAGAAAAGCTAGCCTGATTTTCCTTTTCCCATAAGTCTTCATGGAAACAATCACCTGCATCTTGTCCACTGCAAGGTCTGCAACAATTAAATGTATCAAACTGGCTAGTAGGAGGATTCATGGTGTGCCACCAGTATGAATAGTTGCATAATGGACAGAAGAAGATCCTAGAAGAGAACCCATCCTAAATCTGAAAGTCGGAAAGGTTTTCTAGGTCAATATAGCAGAGGCAGAGAGTGGGGTTACTATGAATATTAGATGAGACAATATATAAAATATTTGATCCAGGATTTGCACTTACTATGTCTTCATTAATTGCTAGCTATGAGTCTCTACCTTGCAGCTCTGAGTGCTTTTAGTAGCACTAAAATATCCAATTTCATTCAGTATCTATTGTAGCAATCACAACATTCAATATCAATTATTTACTTAGTAGATCTCATCATGTACACTGTACAATCAAAAAAAGAAGAAGAAAATAAAAGGCTCTCATTAGTAAGAGTAAGTCTTTCACTTAAAAACTTATTTTCATCTATCCAGAAGGTCACTAGTTAACGGTGTTCATTTCTATATCGTAAAACATTGTAGATGCCTCCACTAATGAGATGCTTTTGAAAACAGCAGCTCTGTGAGTCTCCTGGTGCCCTATAAAGGACTTTTATGAGGCTATTGGCTTTCTACAAATAATCACTGTAGTGCTACATCCTGAATGTAATTGTAAACACTCAGCGAGGCTACTTCACTTTAATGACACCTGAGCAGGGGAAAGCAGAAAGAATGGTGGCCTCCCTCAAGAGAAAACTAAAGTTACAAAAATGGGAAAGGCATTGCCTGCTAATCCAATAGGATTGCTCCATTTGGAGGCACAGTAGCCTCATGATTGGAAGTACAAGTTTGGGGATTTATGCTAGCCCTTTGACCTCAGAGCTCAGATCTTAACTTCTCTGAGGTTATTTCCTTTTCTATGACATGACGATCATGCTAAACATCTTTCAATATTAATGTAATAATCCACTTAAATGAGGGAATAAATGGAAAGTGTTTGGCACATAGGTGATTAATAAACTGTAACTATTGTCACCGTGATCGTTGTATATGTACAGCATATGCCAGACGCAGAGACTCTTTGCCATGTCCCTTCACAGACATTAAGAGTCACTGAGCTCCCTTTGCCTGGAGAATTGGTGCAATCAGGAGTCTCTCAGTGAAAGCTGTGTTCTCTGGCAGATAACCAAAGCCTCTCTCTAAAGCAAGCTAAAAAGAAGATTTTTTTCTCTGGACTTGCTCAGAGTTATTTTGTTTTAGGTTTGCTCACATGAGAATTTTGTAAATGAGATCTGTGGCTAGAAGGCTCAGGAATGAGTGGAGGAACAGAGAGTTCCCTCCGAAAATGTGCTCCCCACACTCATTTCTCAATCTATCCAGAGTGCAGTTTGGAAATTTCCATTATGCCACCTGGAATCTCTTTTGCTGCGGGGAAAAGAAAAGTGTAGCTTATTTGAGTTGATAGTGTACAATCTATCTTTTTAAAAAAATCAGACAGGCTCCAGAGGTGAGTACAACAAAAAAGGCAACCTTCGCAAAGTTCGGACACCCCCTTGCAAGATATGTACTGGTCCATGCAGACACACAACCCCACACACACCTGCAAACAATGGCGTCAAGGCTTGACATTACACCCAGGATGAGAGTTGCGAAGTTTGTGTGGATGTGTGTGTGTCGTCTTTTTAAATGATGATGCAGATGAGCTAGTGAAAGAGAGTTTGGAAAAATAATGAAAAATATAAGATGATTCTTACCCCATCTTTATTTCAAAGTAAATCCCCAGGCAAAATGAATCAGCTCTTCAAAGATGTTTTCCATCAAAGGGCATTCTGAGATTCCACAAGTTTCACTGTGGAATCCTAAACAGATCAATTAACTACCTTACTAGAATTTTGTAGTCAGGTCTCCTCTAATAACTGGGGGTTTATGCCTCTGCTAATGAACTTTGAAAATCAGCTTTAGAATCCGAGGCATCCTTAAGCTGGTAACATCCTTAGAAATTCACTTGTCCTGGGGCCGGCCCGGTGGCGCACTGCTACAGTGTGCTGCTTGAGAGCGCGGCGGCGCTCCCACCGAGGGTTCGGATCCCACATACAGACTGGTTCCCGCTCACTGGCTGAGCGAGGTGCGGGCGCAACACCGAGAGTTGTGATCCCGTTGCCGGTCCCGGTCCGGTACAGGCGCGACACTGAGGGTTGCGATCCGTTGCCGGACACGAAAAAGGACAAAAAAAAAAAAAAAAAAAAATTCACTTGTCCAATTCCTACACTTTACAGATGAGTAACCAAATTTTTATCAGTCAGGAAATTAATTACAGAAACCCCCAGCTCAGACTGGCTTAAAGCAAAAAATAAATTTTTATTCAAGTAACTGAAAAGTCCAGAGGTAGTAGCTTCCAACATAGCTAGATCAAAGTGGTTAAAAGTATCATTGGGCGTATATCTGTCTCACCCAATCATTCTATTTGTCTTTGTGTTGCCA
>NW_007727825.1:94548-107665 GCF_000696425.1 Galeopterus variegatus | reverse complement strand
GTTCTTGGAAAAATAGAATTGAAACATAGTATCAACCTTTCCATGAACTTTTGGAACCCTCTATAAGCCATGTGACTTGGTCAGTTCTGCGACTCTGCGGCTCTCATCCTGGCTGTGTGGATGGTCCACTGGGCCACGCACTAGACTGATGGAAAAGACTCTGCTTTTATTGTGGGGAAGAGTAGGAGAGAGAAACTGAAGAAAACTCAGAACTGATGAAGCCAAAGACCATGTTAGATGCATTCACATACATTTGTCATTTAACTCTCCCAACCCCACCGCATGCCAGGTGCTATTGCCTTCATCTGAACAAAGGGAGGTGCAGAGAGAATCAACAACTTACTTAAGGACACACAGCTTATAGAGGCTGAGTTGAAAGTCAAAGCAAGGTCTGAGGTCCAAGCGTTTCAATGTATTATACAACTTTGACAAATCAGGGCACAGGTAGGAGGAATGGCAAACTTTTTTTCTGTCATTATTCCATGGCTATTAAAGTGAGAAATATAAGGGACCTCAAATAATTAGAGAATCTCACTCCACACACCTCTCACTCCTTAGAGTTATTTCTCTGACTGTAGATAATTAATCATCAACCCATTCCAGTCAATTTTATTTTGCACATACCTATTAAGCTCCTATAATGTGCTAGCCACTACTATACTTAATCTCACCTAATTCTCACATAAACTAAATGAAGTAGGTACCATTTTTCCTCATCTAATTATTTTGCACATACCTATTAAGCTCCTATAATGTGCTAGCCACTACTATACTTAATCTCACATAAACTAAATGAAGTAGGTACCATTTTTCCTTATCTAGCATAAGGGATATCTAAGGAACAAATAAAGTAATTCCCCCAATGTCACACAACAAGTGACAAAGGTGGGATTCCAGCCCAAGCCTGGTTCTACACCCAAGCTCTCCCCTGAATGACAGGCACCCAGCCATGCCTAGTTCTTGATTGTACTCCAACCACTAGCCATTTTTCTCCAAAATCACCTGCCACAGAGAGTTTCAATTAGGCTGTATAGGGTCACTGCTGCTGTGCATTCAGAAGCCTCTTTTCTCAACAGTCAACTTTCCCAAAGGAATGGAGACTCCAGCAGGATTCCTCCCTGCTCACGGTACCAGCTGCCAAGCAAGAATTGGGTGGCTTCTACAAGGCAGAGTAGAGCTGAAGTTGCCAGGTGTCATTAAACCGTCAAATCCCTTCCTGGAGCCCTAGCAGCCTGACAAGCTAATTGTCAGGTGTTGAAATCAACAAATTTCAAAAGGTTTCACAATTAACCTCCCTCTTCCTTTTGCAGCATTATCGCTTTTCTATGAACTTTCGTTATAAAAACAAAGCAGAGAATGAAAAATTAAACAAAAATTAACATGTAGTCCCAAATATCTCAATACTCTTATTGGAGGATGAAAGAATTAGATATATTCTTCTCCAAGTAATCCAAAAACCTCATATTCACAGATAAATTTATAGCCTAAAAAACTGCATTTATTTGTTGTCTGTGTTGTAAACCAGCCCCGTAAGAAAGGTGAGGTGGTATTTTTTAGCTTAAGGTAACACAACTAGTGATTATCAGAAGATGAAATAGAAAATGGTTTTCTTGACTCCTCTTTTAGTGTTCTTTCCTTTGGGCAACTTTGCCTTCACATATTCTCTAGGGAGTGTGAAGGGTGACCAACTGATGCTCAGGAAGTTGAGGCTCCAGAACTGAAGGAAAGAAGAAATACATCCCCAGAGCAAATCTGACCTCCTACAGACCTAATCCAGCCTCCCTGGCCAATCTCACAATTTTAACATTTATAGATTGTTCATCACAGACCAAGACAGTCCCAGATGCTAGAAACACAGAGTTCAAGTAAACGGTACTGGGTTCTCACAAACCAGTTGCTCAACAATGATCTACGAAAATGCTTGCTATTGGAGAAGAATGAGGTTCCCATAGAAACTCAAAGGATGGATAAGGGGAAGACAGGAAAGAATGGCAGCCCAGATAAAGGATGTACAAAAGTACATACATTTGCAGAAGGGTACCTGTGTCATCTAGCTGGGATGAAGGGTAATGACAAAATGAAGTTAGAAATGTGGGTGGAGACGAGGCCCTGAAGGATCTTGAACATCATAATAAAGCATTTGAACATTATTCTGAAGGCATGGGGAACCAATGAAGAATTTTCAACCACTGAAGAAATTTGAAATTATTTAAATTGCATTTTAGAAAAGTCCCAGTGGGCAGAATGAATTGGGCAAGAATAGAGGTGAGAAAACCATTTCAGTGATTATTAAAACCATTCAGAGATTTTTAAATGATGTGAAACTAAATTATCCACAGTAGGAGACAGAAAAACAGGACTGAGTTGAGAGATGTAAAGGAGGATGAATTAAGAGGAAGTTGTGATAGATTAGAAGCAGGTGTTGAAAAGACCAAAGGTTAATAAATGACTCCTGAGTTTCTGATTTCAGTGTTTCATAAGAGTCGTGCATTCACTAGGGAAGAGCAGACTTGTATACATATCGGATGGAGATGTTCAGAAGACCTATGGACACACAAGTCTAGACTTCTAGAGGAAGGTCAGGGATGGAGTTCAGAATTGGAAAATCCTCAGTAAGCAGTCAGAAATTGAAGCCAAAGGTGAAGACAGAATTATCCACTGAGAGAATACAGAAATTAATAATAGTTGAAACTCTGGGATACAGCAACAACTGAGTCAAGCAGAGACCCTTGAAATCAAGGATAGAGGGAGGTCAGGAAGGAGGAAAGGTCAACGTGAGCTCAATTTGATCATTTCATTTAGTACCAGAAAGTCACTGCTAAATTTTAACAAGTTCTTCTGCAACTGAGTCTAGTTCAATGTGGGAGGAAATTATAGAAATGGTATTTTTTTTTTCTTGTGAGCAGGTTATTTCCTTTTACAGCAGCTAACACTTTCAATCATTTATATACAAAAAAACATCTATTTACATCTCACTGTGTAATTCAAGGAGTCAGAGGTAGGGAAAAGGACTCCATGGTCTGCCTAAGTCATCCTTTTGTTTCTTTGAGCTTCAAATACTTCCCATAATTAACTCTGTCTTAGATGTTCAATTAGGAATGCCACTTTAAAAAATAGTTCCCCAATACAAGCTGATGTCCCATGTGGCCCTGTCTAGGGATGGTGCTGCATTCAAAGAAATATAGTCCAACAACCATAAGTATTTTAAGAGTAATTCCAATTATTGCTTAAAGATCATGAAAGGGAATTGAGTTCATAAAACACTCCCAACCTCTTTAATGCTTTTCTAACCCTCTTCCTCTCTTGTACCCCAGCAGCTATCTTTCCCCCTGTCCCTTTAGCCTGTGAACTAGCTCCCATCATAAAGAGAGGAAAGAGGAGGGAGGGGTCAAGATGGTGGAGTAGTCAGTTCCTGGTGTCGCTGTCTCCCACAGAGCAACCAATTTGCAGCTTTTGAGGAGCAGCAACAGAGGACCTGAAATCTGTGCTGGAACGGAGAGGAGCCACTCGCCACAGGACCCCAGTTCAGCTTGCTCCCCATTTCATAGAGAGACTTTAGAGCCTTTGGGCCCACATGCCCCGAGCCTGCTGGCCAGAGAAAGTGGGCGGGGCTGGGGCGGGACTTCCAGTGCAGGGTGTCACATCTCAGTGAGTGAACTAAGAGGCTCTGGGTTCCCAAGCCCCAAGCCAGACAAGCTGGTGAGTGCAGGCAGGGCAGGACTTCTGGCTCAGGCCGTTCATCTCTGTGAGCAACCCAAGAGGCACAGGCTCACAATCCTGGAGCCTGAGAAGCTGGTGAAGGCAGGTGGGGCAGGACTTCTGGTCCAGGCTAGTTTCTGCTGTCCAAAAGCAGCAGACCCTACAGGATCCAAGCCAGACATCAGGGTGAAATGAATGAACTGTGATACCCCCAGCCACAATGACAAAACACCAAAGGAAAGAAGCCAGAAATATGGAAAAATCAAGAAAGTACATCACCACTAAAGGAAATTAAACTTAAAAGATTCTATGGAACAGGAAGTCTTTGAAATGACAGACAAGAAATTTAGAGTATCTATGCTAAGGAAACTAAATACGATACAAGAAAACTCAGTGAAACAACACAATGAAATGAGAAAAAATATAGAGGATCGGAAAGAAGAAATGCACAAAGAAATCAATGCCTAGAAAAAGAATGTAACTGAGCTTGTGGAGCTGAAGGATTCATTCAACAAAATAAAAAATACAACAGCTGAATATCCTTAATAAAAAAATAAATAAATAACACAACAGAGAGTTTAACCAGCAGACTTGAACAAGCAGACAAGCAGAAGAGAGAATTTCTGACCTCAAAGACAGGCTGTCTGAATTGTCACAGGCAGACCAGAAAAAAGAATCAAAAAAATTGAAGAAAATTTAAGAGAGACAACTGACAACCTTAAGATCTCAAATATTCAAATCATGGGTATTCTCAATGAAAATAATGACACATCATACCAAAACCTGTGGGATACTGCAAAAGCAGTTTTAGGGGGGAAATTTCTTGCATTAAATGCTTACTTTGGAAGAATGGAAAGATGGCAAATAAATAACCTAACACTGCACCTTAAAGATCTAGAAAAACAAGAACAATCCAAACCTAAAGTTAGTAGATGAAAATAAATAATTAAGACCAGAGCAGAACAATATTCAACCCAAAAAGGTCCTCTCTAAGACATGTGATAATCAAACTGACAAAAATCAAAGACAGAGAATCTTAAAAGCTGTAAGAGAGAAGCAGCAAGTCACTTTTAAGAGAGCCCCATTCAGAATAACATCAGACTTTTCATCAGAAACTCTAAAAGCCAGAAAAGAATGGGATGATATATTCAAAACACTAAAGGACAAAAGTTGCCAGCCAAGAATACTTTACCCAGTAAGGCTATCCTTCCAAAATGAGGAACAAATAGTATATTTCTCAGACAAACAAAAACTGTGCGAGTTCACTACCACACGACCAGCCCCACAAGAAATTCTCAAGGAAGAATTGGGGTTGATACCACAAAAACAACCATCACTACCATAAATACACAAGAAAGAACTATACCTACCAGCAAAACAAAAATGCTAACAAAAGAGAGAAAAAATAGTTTATCTATCACCCAAGAAACCAACAAATATAGAAGACAAACTGAAAATTTGAAAGAAAGGAACAAAAGATACTTGATATCTAAATGAAAATTAGTATAATGCTAGGAGTAAATCAATACCTTTCAATAATAACTCTGAATGTAAAGGGATTAAATTCCCCATTCAAAAGACACAGACTAATTGACTGGATTAAAAAGATGGACCCAACAATATGCTGTCTCCAAGAGACTCACTTGACCTGTAAAGACACATATAGACTAAGAGTGTAAGGATGGAAAAAGATATATTGTGCAAGTAGAAATGAAAAACAAGCTGGAGTTGCTATTCTTATATCATATAAAATAGACTTTAAAGCAAAAACCATTAAAAGAGATAAAGATGGCCAATATATAATGATAAAAGGATCTATCCATCAAGAAGACATAACAATCATAAATATATATGCAGGTAATGTTGGAGCAGCCAGATTTACAAAGCAAATACTATTAGATCTAAAAAAAGAAAGACACTAACACCAAACCCCCTGAACATACCACTCTCATCACTGGACAGATCATCTAGGCAAAAAAATCAACAGAGAAACAGAACTTCTGAACAATACTTTAGACCAATTGGATTTGGCAGATATCTACAGAACATTCCACCCAACAACCTCAGAATATTCATTCTTCTCATCTGCACATGGAACATTCTCCAGGATAGAACACATGCTAGGTCACAAAGCAAGTCTTAACAAATTCAAAAAAATTGGAATTATTCCATGTGTTTTTTCTGATCACAATGGATTAAAATTAGAAATCAATAATAAATGAAACTCTGAAAACTATAAAAACCCATGGAAATTAAACAACATTCTACTTAATGACATGTGAGTCCAAGAAGAAATTAAACAGGAAATCAAAAAATTAGTTGCAACTAATGAAAATAATGACACATCATAGCAAAACCTGTGAGATACTGCAAAAGCAGTTCTAAGGGGGAAATTTATTGCATTAAATGCTTACTTCGGAAGAATGGAAAGATGGCAAATATATAACCTAACACTTCACCTTAAAGATCTAGAAAAACAAGAACAATCCAAACCTAAAGTTAGTAGACAGAAAGAAATAATTAAGATCAGAGCAGAACTAAATGAAATAGAAACACAAAAAACAATACAAAAGATCAATGAAACAAATGTTTGTTCTTTGACAAGATTAATAAAATCGACAAACCGTCAGCAAGACTAAGAAGAGAGAAGACCCAAAAAACAAAAATTAGAAACGAAAAAGGTAATTACAACTGACACTTCAGAAATACAAGGAATCATAAGAGACTACTATAAACATCTATATGCCAACAAATTTGAAAACCTGGAGGAAATGGATAAATCTCTGGATGCATACAAATTAGCAAAACTGAGCCAAGAAGATATAGAAAATCTGAACAGGCCAATAACAGTAGAAGAGATTGAAGCTGTTATCTGAAGGCTCCCAACAAAGAAAAGCTTGAGGACTGGATGGGTTCATTGCAGAGTTCTGCCGAATCTTCAAAGAGGAACTGATACCAATTCTCTATAAACTGTTCCAAAAGATTGAAGCAGAGGCCATTCTCCCAAACGCATACTATGAGGCAAATATCACCCCGATACCAAAACCAGACAAAGATGCATCAAAAACAGAAAACTACAGGCCAATATCCTCATGAATATAGATGCAAAAATCCTCAGTAAAATACTAACTAACAGAATACGGCAACATATACAGAAAATTATACACCATGATCAACTGGGATTCATCCCAGGGATGCAAGGTTGGTTCAACAAACACAAATCAATAAATGTGATACATCACGTTAATAAAAGCAAAGACAAAACCCACATGATCATCTTTATTGACATTGAAAAAGCATTTGAGAAAATTCAACATCCTTTCATGATAAAGACTCTCTACAAGTTAGGCATAGATGGAAAATATCTCAACATAATTAAAGCCATATTCGATAAGCCCAAGCCAATATCATCCTGAATGGGGAAAAGCTGAAAGCTTTTCCCTTAAAAACAGGACCTAGACAAGGATGCCCACTCTCACCACTCCTATTCAACATAGTGTTGGAAGTACTAGCCAGAGCAATCAGAGAAGAAAAGGAAATAATGGGCATCCAGATTGGAAAGGATGAAGTCAAGCTGTCCTTTTTTGCAGATGATATGATCCTATATATTGAACAGCCTAAAGTTTCTATAAAAATACTCTTAGAGTTGATAAACGATTTCAGCAAAGTTGCAGGGTACAAAATCAACAAACAAAAATCAGGAGCATTTCTATACTCCACCAGTGAACACGCAAAAAAAGAAATCAAGAAAGTTAGCCCATTTACAATAGCCACCCTCCCCAAATAAAATATTTAGGAATAAAGCTGACCAAGGATGTGAAAGACCTCTATGAAGAGAACTACAAACCACTGTTGAGAAAACTTACAGAGGACACAAGAAGATGGATAGATATCCCAAGCTCTTGGATTGGAAGAATTAACATTGTGAAAATGTCCATATTACCCAAAGTGATCTACAGATTTAATGCAATCCCCATAAAATTCCGATGACATTTTTCTCTGAAATGGAAAAAGCTATCCAGACATTTATATGGAACAAAAAAATACCACACATAGCCAAAGAAATCCTGAGCACAAAAAATAAAGCTGGTGGCATAACACTACCTTACTTTAAACTATATTACAAAGCTATAATAACCAAAACAGCATGGTAGTGGCATAAAAACAGACACACGGATCAATGGAACAGAAAAGAGAACCCAGATATTAACCCATATGCCTACAGCCATATGATGTTTGATAAAGGCAGCAAGTCTACATATTGGGGAAGAGACTGCCTTTTCAACAAATGGTGCTGGGAAAACTGGATAATCATATGTAGGAGAATGAAACTAGACCCGTATCTTTCACCATATACCAAAATCAACTCGAAATGGATTAAAGAATTAAATATACACCCTGAAACAATAAAACTCCTTAAAGAAAACATAGGGGAGACACTCCAGGAAATAGGAGTGGGTACAGAATTCATGAACAGGACCCAAAAAGCACAGGCAACTAAAGGTATAATAAACAAATGGGATTATGTCAAACTAAAAATCTTCTGCACAACAAAAGAAACAGTCAACAGAGTAAAAAAACAACCAACAGAGTGGGAGAAAATATTTGCTAAATATACATCTGACAATGGATTAATATCCAGAATATACAAAGAACTCTAACAACTTTACAACAAAAGAACAAATAACCCCATTAAAAAATGGGCAAAGTAGTTGAACAGAAATTTCTCAAAGGAAGATATACGAATGGCCAACAGACACATGAAAAAGTGCTTAATATCACTCAGCATCCAGGAAATGCAAATCAAAGCTACTTTGAAATACCATCTTACTCCAGTTAGGATCGGTAACATCCAAAAGACTGAGAACGATAAGTGCTGGAGAGGTTGCAGAGAAAAAGGAACTCTTATCCACTGTTGGTGGGGCTGCAAAATGGTGCAGCCTTTATGGAGAATGATATGGAGGTTCCTCAAACAATTACAGATAGATCTACCATATGACCCAGCAATCCTACTGCTGGGAATATACTGAGAAGAATGGAAATCATTATGCTGAAGGGATACCTGTACTCCAATGTTTATTGCAGCCCTATATGCAATAGCCAAGAGCTGGAAACAGCTGAACTGTCCATCATCTGGATAAGGAAACTGTGGTATATCTACACAATGGAATACTACTCTGCTATAAAAAAGAATGAAATACTACCATTTGCAACAACATGGATGGACTTAGAGAAAATTATATGAAGTGAAACAAGTCAGGCACAGAAAGAGAAATACCACATGTTCTCACTTATTTGTGGGAGCTAAAAATTAATAAATAAATTTCTTCTGGTGGGAAGAAGACAGAATAACTACAAAATTCCTTGAACTATTTAAGTCAAGTGCACAGATATGTGTGGAGGGGAGGGAAGGGATTGGAGAGGAATAGGTAAAGGGGCATGAAAATCAAGAACAATGTATTTTGAGAAGTAAAATAAAATAAAATAAAAGTATAAAAAAAACAACACATAGATTTACCACAGTTTTATGTAACTAACTTTACTTCCTCAGAATTTGGGAGGGAATCTTCAAATCAGCTTGTAGGTACAGAATCTTAAAGAACTTTAGGGCTCCTGTGCACTCTCTTGTGCCTGCCACTCCTCACTCTTGTCTCTGACATGTTTGTGACAAACCAAGCTGCAGTGTGATGTCTTGTCAGCTTCATCCTCTTTTCTCAGCTTCATCCTCTTTCATGAATGGAGACACAAGCACACAGGTTTTTTTCGTGTTTGTTTGTTTGTTCTTGGGGAATTTGTTTCACTCCATGTCCCCTGTAGACACAAGTTGTAGAGTTAATCAAGGCAGGATAATACCATCAAGGCCTAGTGATGCAAAGAGGATTCCAGCCTATCCATTTTATTGTATAGTTCTGCCCTGCTCAAAAATGTACCTTTCTGGGGCCAGCCCGGTGGTGCACTGGATAGTGCGCTGCTTGGGAAGCGCGGCGGCGCTCCCGCCCGAGGGGTCGGATCCCACATACAGACCAGTTCCTGCTCACTGGCTGAGCGAGGCGCGGGAGCAACACCGAGGGTTGCGATCCCGTTGCCGGTCCCCGGTCCGGTACGGGGGCAACACTGAGGGTTGCGATCCGTTGCCGGACACGGAAAAAGACAAAAAAGACAAAAAAATAAATAAATAAATAAAATGTACCTTTCTGGACTTTGCCTTTGGTGCTTAGCTTAATGCCTGGTAAATGGGCACTCAAATATTTATTGAATGAATGAAGTGATCATATACATCATACAGGTCAGTGATTCTCATCTACTTTGGGGAGGGAGCAGAAAAGTGAGGGTGGTAGGGACCAAAATTACCTTTATTAATTTGTTTTTGTAACTGTCAAAAGATAAAGAATTGGGTCTCAGCCTGTGGAGTAAAGTACTGTAAATTGTCTTTTTACTTGGCTTACAGATTGCTTTTCCGTATAGTGATACCTTGCAGTATTCTATGCATATGAACTTGTATTAGAAAATGGTGGAGGGGAAGAAATACAGTGGACAATTTTTGACAGGTAGATTATGCATAATAGTGTGCCTCTTATGACATTTAGAGGTATATTTGAGGACTGGGGGAGAGTGAATTCTTAATAATTGTATGAAAACTCCAGATTTCACTTGGATCACTAAAATGATTCTGAGACTTCTGAGACTAGGCTACTTTCTTATTTACAAATGAGAAATTGGCGAAGAGAAGTTAAGTGACTTGCTTACATTCAGATAGCAAGTAGAGTTGGTACCAGAACTCAGGCTTCCTGATTCCCAGGCAGATTGTCTTAAGAAATATGAATTGACAATCTGTCCATCCTTTGAAAAAAGCAGTAGATAAATAAGCATGTACAATTTTGAAAGTGGTACTGTGTTAGTAATTTTCAATTTAGAGATTAGTAGATATAATCTTAAATATTGTTTTTTTAAAATTTAGCTGGTGTTCTCCCAGGCTCTAGCCTGGGCATTGCACTCTGGCTGCCTAAATTGGTAGGCCTGAGGTCCCCAAATGTCTGTTTGTGTTGAATTTATTTGTATGGTGTTTTAGTCCGTTTTGTGTTGCTATAACAGAACTACCCGAGACTGGGTAATTAATAAAGAGTAGAGGTTTATTTGGCTTATGATTCTATAACAGCTGCATCTGGCATGGGCCTCAGGCTGCTTCTATTCATGGCGGAATAGTGGCAGGCAGCTGGCGGGGACAAGCAGATCACATGGCGAGAGAGGAAGCAAGAGAGAGAGGCAGTGCCAGGGTCTTTTAAACAAGCTCTCGTGGGGACTAATAGAGTGAGAACTCACTCATTTATCCTCCCTCCCCCGGGGAGAGCATTAATTCATTCATGAGGGATCCGTCCCCATGACTCGATCAGTTTCCAACACTTCCACTTTGGAGATCAAATTTCCACATGAGTTTTGGAGGGGACAACACATCCAAACTCCATCATATGGTGTTGAGTTCAGGGGAAGACAGATGAGGGGAAAGGGAGGAAGTTTATGTTGCATTACCTGGAGGTAGAAAAGTGAAGAACTGGGATGACACATATCAGTGTATGGTGGCTGCCCTATGAACTGAGTCTGAGCTTAAGTCTGAGCCCTGGGGAGAGCAAAAGGACACTTCTCATTTTTGTAGAGGAAATGGGTAAGGTTCCCGCAAAAAGAGAATTGCAGCACTGTGTAGGGGGACCATCATTAGCAGATAGTGCTTTCATGAAGGAGCTGTCAGTGGCTAGGTGCTGTCTTCATGTGGCATTGCATGCAGAGGACATCAACAGACAGAAGAACATCAGGGAACTCTCTGAGTACCCCTGAGCTATGTGGAGAGCCCCGGAAATAATTGGTTAACTTTCTGGTGGTGTGTATTTTACATGTTCTACATTAATGCATGAAAGAGTACCAAGCCAAGGAAATTTAAGTACTCTATAAATGTAAGTGCAATCTTGTCTATTTCCATAAGCCTGAGGAACTTTACTTATTTAGATTACCTAAAGTTTTTGGTGTTTCTTTTTTCATTGGATTTCAAAGTGTTTTTTTGTTTTTCTGGTTTTGTAGCCTTGTCTTCAATAAACCACACTTGGAAGCTCAATATATAAGAGTAGAAGGGCTGTGTTTGAAGCAGGAATTGGGGTCCCAGAACCCTGTTCACTCTGTACCTCTACTTTAACTACCTCCCCCTCCCCCAGCTACCACCAAAGAAGCTTCTGGGGCACCTCTGAAGAATTCCCAGAGCTCTGCAGAAAGGGTTTGAAAGCCATTATTTTAGGTAGGTGTCAGGTATTAACCAGTGCTGCAAATATAAATACTTTGGTTAGTTTTACTAAGCATTATTAAGGAATAAGTATTTTCATGTTTTTGCATGATCAGAGCTTTCTAAGCAAAGAAAAGTAGAACCTGGGTTAAAGGACACACCTTTGAAGTTAAAAGATGACTAAATAGAGAACTTCCAGGAGTTATATGTTTATGATTATAAACTCAGTGAAGCCATCTCTGCATGGTCAGAGCTTTCTAAGCAAAGAAAAGTAGAACCTGGGTTAAAGGACACACCTTTGAAGTTAAAAGATGACTAAATAGAGAACTTGCAGGAGTTATATATTTATGATTATAAACTCAGTGAAACTTATCCTCTCCCTGGAGACATTTATTTGAATTCCAAAGGGCAGGAACCCAGCGACCTTCCTCTTTTGTTCCCAAACAGAATTTGGTTGCCTTAGGTAGATTAACTTTCTCTCTTCCTCAGGAGAAGGTGTATAAACTCCTAGGTTCATAATTTTGGGATTCCTCTCCTGTGGTTCAGTCCCTGAAATGTGCAGTTGGTAACAACTGGTTCTCATTGTGTCACTTGAGGGGTAATAGGTGTGGGAAAATGGTGCATTTCTTTTTTTTTTTTTGGTGGCTGGCCAATAATGCATTTCTTGATCTAACTAAGAGTAACTCTGATCTCTGCTCCAGAAAACTTGTGTTTACTTTTAGGCTACAAATGAATAAATATAGAGATTAAGAATTTATCATGTATTTTTGATGTAAAACACTTTTTAGGAGAATATACTTAATAATTTCTATGTATAGAAATGATCGTATGTATGCTTAGAGCACAAGCTTTACCTTCATATTTCCTGAATTGCTTCACATTATCTCAGGTTACCTTATAGAGGTGCCTATTAGCTGTTTCATGTGAAAGACTGCTAGTAGTAGAAAAGTAAATGCATCTCTAGGATGTGATTAGCTCACTGATTGTTAGGGTTAGGCCTGCACTGAACACAGTAGATCACTTAATTATCCCTTATATAATGTTCCCATTGAAAAGACTAGAATTAGAGCTGGCTAGTTAGCTCAGTTGGTTAGAGCATGGTGCTGATAACACCAAAGTCCAGAGTTTGATCCCTGTATTGGCCAGCTGCCA
>NW_007727825.1:90980-94538 GCF_000696425.1 Galeopterus variegatus | reverse complement strand
GAAGAATGGAAAGATGGCAAATAAATAACCTAACACTGCACCTTAAAGATCTAGAAAAACAAGAACAATCCAAACCTAAAGTTAGTAGATGAAAATAAATAATTAAGACCAGAGCAGAACAATATGAAATAGAAACATGAAAAACAATACAAAAGATCAATGAAACAAAAAGTTGGTTCTTTGAAAAAATTAATAAAATCAACAAACCTTTAGCAAGACTAACTAAGAAAAGGAGACGACCTAAATAATAAATATTAGAAATGAAAAAGGTGATATACAACTGATACCTCAGAAATACAAGGAATCATTAGAGACTACTATAAACATCTATATGCCAAAAAATTTGAAAAACTCTAAAAGCCAGAAAAGAATGGGATGATATATTCAAAACACTAAAGGACAAAAGTTGCCAGCCAAGAATACTTTACCCAGTAAGGCTATCCTTCCAAAATGAGGAACAAATAGTATATTTCTCAGACAAACAAAAACTGTGCGAGTTCACTACCACACGACCAGCCCCACAAGAAATTCTCAAGGAAGAATTGGGGTTGATACCACAAAAACAACCATCACTACCATAAATACACAAGAAAGAACTATACCTACCAGCAAAACAAAAATGCTAACAAAAGAGAGAAAAAATAGTTTATCTATCACCCAAGAAACCAACAAATATAGAAGACAAACTGAAAATTTGAAAGAAAGGAACAAAAGATACTTGATATCTAAATGAAAATTAGTATAATGCTAGGAGTAAATCAATACCTTTCAATAATAACTCTGAATGTAAAGGGATTAAATTCCCCATTCAAAAGACACAGACTAATTGACTGGATTAAAAAGATGGACCCAACAATATGCTGTCTCCAAGAGACTCACTTGACCTGTAAAGACACATATAGACTAAGAGTGTAAGGATGGAAAAAGATATATTGTGCAAGTAGAAATGAAAAACAAGCTGGAGTTGCTATTCTTATATCATATAAAATAGACTTTAAAGCAAAAACCATTAAAAGAGATAAAGATGGCCAATATATAATGATAAAAGGATCTATCCATCAAGAAGACATAACAATCATAAATATATATGCACCTAATGTCGGAGCAGACAGATTTACAAAGCAAACACTATTAGATCTAAAAAAAAAAAATAGACATTAACACAATAATAGTGGAGGGCCTGAACACCCCACTCTCATCATTGGACAGATCATCTAGGCAAAATCAAAAAATTTGAAAAACAGGAGGAAATGGATAAATTTCTGGATGCATACAAATTACTGAAACTGAGCCAAGAAGATATAGAAAATCTGAACAGACCAATAACAATAAAAGAGATTGAAGCTGTTATCAGAAGGCTCCCAACAAAGAAAAGCCAAGGACCAGACGGGTTCACTGCAGAGTTCTACCAAATCTTCAAAGAGGAACTGATACCAATTCTCTACAAACTGTCCTAAAAGTTTGAAACAGAGGCCATTCTCCTGAATTCATTCTATGAGGCAAATATCATCCTGATTCCAAAACCAGACAAAGATGTATCAAAAATAGAAAACTACAGGCCAGTATACTTGATAAATACAGAAGCAAAAATCCTCAATAAAATATTAGCTAACAGAATCAGCAACACATACACAAAATTATACAAAATGATCAAGTGGGATTCATCCCAGGGATGCAAGGTTGGTTCAACATACTCAAATCAATAAATGTGATACACCACATTAATAAAAACAAAGACAAAAACCACATGATAACCTCTACTGATGCTGAAAAAACATTTGACAAAATTCAACATCCTTTTATGATAAAGACTCTCGACAAGTTAGGCATAGATGGAAAGTATCTCAACATAATTATAAACAGGAACTAGACAAGGATGCCCACTCTCATCACTCCTATTCCACATAGTGTTGGAAGTACTAGCCAGAACAATCAGAGAAGGAAATAAAGGGCATCCATATTGGAAAGGATGAAGTCAAGCTGTCCCTTTCTGCAGATGATATGATCCTATATATTGAACAACCTAAAGCTTCTATTAAAAAACTCCTGGAGTTTATAAACAATTTCAGCAAAGTTGCAGGGTACAAAATCAACACACAAAAATCAGTAGCATTTCTATACTCCACCAGTGAACATGCAGAAAAAGAAATCAAGAAAGCTAGCCCATTTAAAATAGCCACCAAAAAATAAAATATTTAGGAATAAAGCTGTCCAAGGATGTGAAAAATCTCTATGAAGAGAACTACAAACCACTGTTGAAATTAAAGAGTACACAAGAAGATGGAAAGATATCTCATGCTCTTGGATTGGAAGAATTAACATTGTGAAAATGTCCATATTACTCAAAGTGATCTACAGATTCAATACAATCCCCATCAAAATTCCAATGACATTTTTCTCTGAGATGGAAAAAGCTATCCAGATATTTATATGGAACAACAAAAGACCACTCATAGCCAAAGCAATCCTGAGCCAAAAAAAAAAGCTGGTGGCATAACACTACATGACTTTAAACTATATTACAAAGCTATAATAACCAAAACAACATGGTACTGGCATAAAAACAGACACATGGATCAATGGAACAGAATAGAGAACCCAGAAATTAACCCATATGCCTACAGCCATCTGACCTTTGACAAAGGCAGCATGTCTACATACTGGGGAAAAGACTGCCTTTTCAACAAATGGTGCTGGCAAAACTGGATAATCATACGTAGGAGAATGAAACTAGACTCATATCTTTTAACATATACCAAAATCAACTCGAAATGGATTAAAGAATTAAATATACATCCTGAAACAATAAAACTCCTGAAAGAAAACATAGGGGAAAAACTCCAGGAAATAGAAGTGGGTAGTAGAAGTGGATACAGAATTCATCAATAAGACCCCAAAAGCACAGGCAACTAAAGGTAAAATAAACAAATGAGATTATATCAAACTAAAAAGCTTCTGCACAGCAAAAGAAATGATCAACAGAGTAAAGAAAACCAATCAACAGAGTGGGAGAAAATATTTGCTAAATATACGTCTGACAAAAGATTAATATCCAGAATACACAAGGAACTCCAACAACTTTACAACAACAACAAAAAATAACCCAATTAAAAAATGGGCAAAGGAACTGAACAGAGACATTTCTCAAAGGAAGATATACGAATGGCCAACAGACACATGAAAAAATGCTCAATATCACCCAACATCCGGGAAATGTGAATCAAAACCACACTGAGATACCATCTCACCCCAGTTAGGATGGCTAAAATCCAAAAGACTGTGAATGATAAATGCTGACGAGGTTGTGGAGAAAAAGGAACTCTCACACATTGTTGGTGGGACTGCAAAATGGTGCAGCCTCTACGGAAAATCGTATGGAGGTTCCTCAAACAAATGCAGATAGATCTACCATATGACCCAGCGATCCCACTGCTGGGAATATACCCAGAGGAATGGAAATCATCAAGTCGAAGGGATACCTGTTCTCCAATGTTCATTGCAGCACTCTACAATAGCCGAGAGTTGGAACTAACCCAAATGTCCATCATCGGATAAGTA
>NW_007727825.1:80530-90883 GCF_000696425.1 Galeopterus variegatus | reverse complement strand
CGCTGATGGGCAGAATTATATTAAGTGAAATGAGTCAGGCACAGAAAGAGAAATACCACATGTTCTCACTTATTGGTGGGAGCTAAAAATTAATAAATAAATTCACACACACACACACACACACACACACACACACAAAACAGGGGGGCTGGGGGAAGAAGATATAACAACTACAATTACTTGAAGTTGATATGACAAGCAAACAGAAAGGACATTGTTGGGTGGGAGGGAGGAGAGGAAGGAGGGAGGGAGGTTTTGGTAAGGGGCTATAATAATCAACCACAATGTATATCGACAAAATAAAATTAAAAAAAGAAAAAAAGAAAAGATTAGTTTCTCAAAGCCAGCAGTGAGGAGTTCAGAAAAGGTTGGAAAATGCACATTTTAATAAATTTTATCCAAGCTACACTTATAGGACTATACACTTTTCAAAACCCACTCATGTTTGTGCTCTCAGATGATCCTCACACCATTACCCTGTGAGATGGGTGGAATGCATATCTATATCTCCATTTCTAGATGAAAAAACAGACACTGAGATACCAAATCCCCTGTGTGAATTCAGCCATTCAGTCACACCAAAGCCAAACTGGACCTTCAGCAAGGTCCCCTCCCCCTGCCCAGAAGTGTCACCCCAGCCAACTCTCTTCTGCTCCCCAAGTCCCACATGGCTCAGCCTCAGCCAATGCTCGCTGGGTGTGCTGTTGCTGATGAGAATGAATGTGGAAATGTGGCTCTTTTATGAAGTTTGGCAACTTGAGTACACTCCATGCATAAATAAGTGAACTTAAATCAATGGAAAAAGAGCATGGGGAGAAATGACCTCCACTTTCTCAAATTTTTACTACAGCTGTGGTTTAGGCACCTCCTGTGAACTCAACCAGTGATCTTAAATATCACATCATTTCTTTTATGCTTGAATTTTTCATGCCTACAGTTTTTGTTGAAATAACAGTTTTGTACCTCCTGCTTGACAGACAGCTCCCCGCAACCCCATCATCTGCCAGATGCACAAATTTGGAAGGAAATGCTGCAAACCAAGCCCCTTTCTCTTCAAAAATAATTAAGTATAAATTATTCAGAAATCCTGTATTACGGAGCAGTATTTTGGAGGCAATTTTGCCCAGCCCCTATCTTTACTCATGGTAGCAAATGAAATTCAGTCTTCTACAGGCTACCTTACTTCATCTTTTCCTAGCTTTCAAACTGCCTTAATTGACAGGCAAGTCATAAAAAAGAGAACTAATTTTTCATGGAAGATAATCATATATCTAACATCAGATAGTAGTTTCTATGTTCTGTTCAGATGAGAGGAGAGATTAGATAGCAACTTTAGTAACAGTGGTTTATCACACGGTCGTTGGGCAGCAACTTGGTGGGTTTTTGGTTTTTGCTGTGTGTGTGTGTGTGTGTGTGTGTGTGTGTGTCTGCACTAGCAAAGCCAGGTACTTGAGTTGAAAATAAGTGTCAAAACCTTGTTTACTTTGCACATCTTGGGGAAATATTGCTGCAAAATTAAAAATACTATTGGCACCAGGTGCATGCTAAGAATCTAATTCATGCTGTTCATTTACTCTAATTAATTAATTACAGTAATGCCCTTGTCTACTGGGAATTTCCCTAGAAAGAGAAATGGAATGGTAAAAGAGAGCTCCAAAGCTGTTTCATCTCTCAGGCTGGAAGTTAACCTCAGCAGGGCTGCTCTGGGAAATCTAGCAGGGTGAGGGGGAGGTTGAAAGAAACCCCCAGGAGGAGTTTGCATTCTGGTGGTTCTCAGCAGGCATCAGTATACCTGGAGGGCTTGCTAAAACCCACTCTGTTGGGCTTTACTCCAGAGTTTCTGATTCAGTTCCAATGAGTTGCCAGGTGACGAGTCCAGGCAGATTTAAGAACTATGATCCTAGACAATTAGCCCACAGCGTAGGAGGCAGAGTGGGCCCTGGAATCTGCCAGACCTGGGTGGGCATAACTTCTAGCTCAGCTAAATGTGAGACCCTGTGAAGAGGAACAGACCACTTGAAGAGACAGACTGGTTCATCTGTGAACGGGGATAACAGTAGGCACCCAGGCTCTGTTGTGAAGAAGAGGACCATAGAGGCTGTCATGAGGTGTGACCCTTAGCAGGCTCCAGACAGATGGTGACTGGCATTTGCAGCAGCAGTGGCAACAACTAAGCCCCTTCTTTTCTGTGCACTCAGGCAAGGTTTCATCAAAGCAAAACTAGTGAGGGACACACGCTTGCCCTGGCAGTGTCCCCTCTGTGTCCCTTTGGGTCTACTTTTTTTCAAAAGCCTTATTCATAAGTAAAGACCAGCACCATATGAAGGAAGAAATACAACATATAATAATAATAATGACAGTAACTGACAGCTGATGAGCACTTGCAAGATGCCAGGCACCACTCCAAGAAACTTACTACATTTTAACCTCACAACAACCGTATAAGGTAGAATGCATCATCATCCCTATAAGAGGGTAGTTGCAGGAAAACTGAGTCTTAAATACTGTTAATAACTTGCCCAGGATTGGCCTTTCAGTGAGTGGCAGAACTGGGGTTCAAACCAAGATTGGTCTCCTCTAGAGCTCACGTGCTAGCCACTCTGCCGTGGGCTTCCCTAGGAAGGTGACAATGATATTTTGTATTGGCTCAGTGTTTTCCTGCTTTCATGACACTTTCACATCCAGTATTGTGGCTGTCGTCCCATGACCCCATGTAAGATAAGCAAGATAAACATTGCTCTGTTTTACAGACTGAAGGATATGGTAGGTAGCAGAACTGGGACTCAGAGCTACTGGGTCTGATGCTCAGCGCACTGGCTTTTCATTACATACACATAAGCCTTGCTTGCATTGTTTATTATGAATCTAACTTCTCAGGAAGTGTCGGTGGTAAATGCTGGTCCCTGTCTTCCTGCAGTGAAAGGCTCTGTGGATCCCACTTTAGCAGCAGAGTCTGTAGAAAACCTGGACTAGAAATAAGAGCCACTGGGTTTGATTTCTGACTTTGGCTACTGACTTGCTGTGTGCCCATGAATAAATCATTTAACATCTCTAAGGAACCTTATAAAAGCCTCAGCAGCTTTGTGATTATATGTCGCAGTAAAGAAACATATAAGAGGAAAACACACATCAGAAAAGAGAATGAGATTAAACCCCACTAAATGCCCACCCCTCTTACCAGTTCAAGCATTTACTCACACGTGTTACAACTGAGGGTGATATTTTCTAATCCCATAGACCAGGGGAGGGTTAAAAAATGATACAGCTCAGAAATAGTAATAGTTATTAAGAGAAGGGATAGAAATAACATTTATGAGAATCTATTGTGCACTGGGCACTCTGATATGGGGCTTTATAAATTTGTGTAATTAATTTCATCCTTTTAATGGCACCACAGGAGTGGTATGAATGTTTCAGTTTTACAGCTGAACTTAGAGAAGCTGTTACCCAGCTAGACATAAATGCAGAGCTGTCCACTTCCAATGCTCTTTCCAAGATAAACCCCCTAAAGGTTAGGAGATAAAGGAGCCTGGCATTCATCCTACCAGTGAGATGCCACAGCTGGGCCCCCAGCCATTCCACATAACTCTTCCAAACTCCACATTCCATATGTCACCTTGATAACTTAAAAGCAGCCATGGCAGGAGTATTTACACCATGGACATTGGCAGATGCTGCAGAGCAAGGCTTCCTCTCCCCTCCCCCACCGCAGCTGATTTACCAGCACATTACTGCCCCTTTGCTCCCTCTCAAATTTCTTTTCAGTCAAGCCAATAGAGAAGTTACAAGGAGCTAAACCACTACTTAATATTTCTGGGAGGAAAACTAAAGTTACTTTGATCAAAAATTGTGTTGACTTCAAAAGAGACTTTGTTCCTTTTACTTCTTCACTCATTATCCCCAGAGCTCAAGCAAAGCACGAGTGTTCTGGCTATGTTGTTCCATTTGGCCTCTTCAGATCCCACAATGATAGTTGAATATCAGCCCCAGAACATAATAGCATCGGCAGTGTCCTCTGCTGCATCCCGGCCTTAGGACCAAATAAAGTGAATCCATGAAAATGTCAAGCAGCAAAGACAGAAGAAGGAGTCTTGACTTACGTCTCCATCTCCAGGATAGTCCTTTCCAGGGGTCGTAAACAGCCTTCCTCCCTGGCTCATGAAAACACATCTTTTTAATACTGATACTGAAAGACTGTATGCTTCATTCTGTGGTTGGAAGCAGGAAAATTCCTGGGAGGTCTCTGCCTCTCCCTCTCCTTAGGACTCCATTTTCCTCTCAGTAGATGGTTAAACTAATCAAAAAAGGCCTTTACTTTCTCTTGCCTTCAAATTGTCCTTCACGCTCTTCACACTGCCTGGCATTCATTAGGAGCTTTGTGTCTGAAGCTTCTTTCTTGGACCTTCACAGATATTAGGGTACAAGAAATTCTGCTAACACCTTCTTTTGCAATTCCAAAACAGAAAAAATAACTTTCTTGTATGTCCTTCATCTGATGAAAAATAAATTTAAAATAGTTTCAGAACAAGAAAAACCTGCCTCTTGTATCCCACCTTCAGGCAGAAGGCATCTTATCCTAGTTGGTACTCCCTTATGCTTCTTCCTCTGTGTTATTCTTTTCAGGGTTCACTTGGTTTTTCTACTCACTAACAAGCTGTATACTCACTCTGTAGTCTTGCAATCCCATTCCCCTTCTGTGGAGACAACGGTTCATAGCCCAATTTCAGAGTTGCCCAGGTGGCTACATCACCGAGAAGCAGAGAAGACACTTGAGCATAAGACTGAACTTGAAGGATAACAGCCATCCAGACCCCCCGGCTCCTGGGGGAAGACTTGAGCTCTTCAATCATATCCTGAACCCACTCCGGGAGTTTAAGCACTTTCTTTTTCAGCAACAAATAAATAAGAGATTCATTCAGGAAATAAAACTTGACTTTAATTCCCTAGTCTAATCATTCAGTGAACATTTCCTTCCCATTAAGCAAATAAACATTTGGGGGAAAATTTTTTTTCATCAATAGAGCACACTGCTAGGGGACAAAGAAGATAAGCAATTTCAAAAATGGGAAGAAACGCTACCGCTAAACAAACAAACAAAAACAGAATCACTAAGGTGGAGCTCAGGCATTTTATCTTGCATTGTTTTTTTTTTTTTTTTCACCAAGTATATCAGTCAGAGTTCTCCAGAGCAACAGAACATATAGAGTAGATAGATAAATAGATGGATGAATGCAAACAAAAACAGAATCACTAAGGTGGAGCTCAGGCATTTTATCTTGCATTGTTTTTTTTTTTCACCAAGTATATCAGTCAGAGTTCTCCAGAGCAACAGAACATATAGAGTAGATAGATAAATAGATGGATGAATGAATGGGTGGATGATGGATTGACTGATTTTAAGAAATTGGCTCATGCCATTGTGGGGGCTGGTAAATCTGAAATCTGCAGGGTAGGCTGGCAGGCTGGAAACTCAGGTGAGAGTTGATGTTGCAGTATTGAGTCCAAAATGTGTGTCAGCCAAGACTGGAAAGTCAGACAGGATTTCTACATTATTGTCTGGAGATAGAATTCTTTCTTCTCTTGGAAGCCTCGACTTTTGCTTTTAAAGTCTTCAAAGGGTAGGCTGGCAGGCTGGAAACTCAGGTGAGAGTTGATGTTGCAGTATTGAGTCCAAAATCTATAGGGTGAGTTAGCAGACTGGAAAGTCAGACAGGATTTCTGCATTATTGTCTGGAGATAGAATTCTTTCTTCTCTTGGAAGCCTCGACTTTTGCTTTTAAAGTCTTCAACTGATTAAATGAGGACGACTCACATTATGGAAGGTAATCTGATTACTTGAAGTCAACTGATAGTAAATTTTAGTCACATCTACAAAATATCTTCATAGCAACATCTAGACTAGTACCTGACAAACAACAGAGTACCATAGCCTGGCCAAGTCGGCACAAAATTAATCATCACACCAGGGGATTCTACTAGTGCAGCCAAAGTTGAGAACCATTGCCTTAGAATAAAATTATTTTGGAGGTAATTATTTTGAGGTAATTTTGTGGGGGGGGGGGGTTAAAAATAGCTTAGGTATCTAAGAAATTGGATGACTCAGACCATTAATCAAAATAAAAATTTGTTTCCTTGCCCTTCATCAATTGAAACATGCTTCCTGAAACTTGTAACCGGCATTGCTCTGAGCATCCTGTGTATTATTCAAGTATAATTCTGCGCTCAAAGACTGCATAGCCTAGTAAGAGAAGATAGAAGCCAGCTGCCTGTGCCAGAAGCTCTTCAGGCTATTAACTATCATTTGCCCTTCTTGCCTCTCTGATCTTCTGCACAGCGATTGTTTCTGACCACTTCCACTCTGCTGGCCCTTCCACCTTATCCTCAGTCCCTTCACTGACATCCCACAAGCTTAACATCCTATCTTATCGAGAAGATGGAGACAAGCAAAACTGAGCTGTCTCCACTCCCAGCATTTCCAATATCTATCAGTGTGGCCATTTACTGGGTGTTCTACATTAAAATTAGTTATGCCCAGAGAAAGAAAAGTTGGGATACTGTTTCTGTTGCTGTACCCTTGATGTTTCTGATCAGTTATCCCAGTCAATTCAGACATCCCTTCTCATTTATGGATATGTTTCCACAGAGGGGTATGGATTGTCTCCACTTAGTTTAGCAATAAGTAAATCATAGTTTCTCAAATAAGTGATTCCAGAGAAAATTTCTTTCTTTTATTATTTTTTTTTTTACAAATCTGAATGTATAGTTCCTAGGGGATTGAGAAATTGATAACTATCATTTTAAATGGTCCCTGAACCTCTGTCATTCATTCTAATTTAGGAAGATGCTGCTGATCTCTAATTGAGAGCTGGTCCTAAATGTCTGGGATTTTTCTGTCATCATAACTACAAAATAGAAGCAATGCAAAAGGAATCAAAGCTTTGAAGAGTGACAATAAAAACAACTGTATAAGGGAATACCACAAAGAACTCTACACATGTAAATTTTACAACATAGACAAAATAGGTGAGTTTGACCAAAAACACAGACTCCTGGAGAGACGTCATCAGGATGGGAGAATAGACATCCCAGCCTCACAATCAATTTCCAATTATTAAAAAGCAAATACTGCCAACCTGGACTGCTGGAGCTTGGAGGAAGAGGAGGAGAGACCCATGGAGTTCATGAAGGTGGAGAAGACATAGCAAGAGAAAGAAGGGACCCTTCTGACCATTTCAAGTCCCAGCCACTTCAGGACTGGCCCCAGTGAGGGGCAGGAAGAAGTTGTAGCACACAGAAGCCAACAAAAGCCACAGCTATGCCATTTGCCTAAAGTTGCTTGGAATCTGCAAGGGAAAAGTGAGGCTTGGAGCACACCACACAGCCTCCAGGCCAGCAAGAGCACTGACAGGGTTCCCATGGACCTGCATAGCAAGAGCCATAGCCAATCAAAGATAGGAGCCACCTAGAGGCCCATGAGGGACCCGTGTATGGCCTGCCCCATGGGAAGCATTTGGAGTGAAATACTGGGGAGCAGCACAGGCAGTTGATCTGCCTTCTGATGAGCATAATCTCGCTCAGTGGAGATTACTCAAGGCGATTGAACTGCACGGGGCACAGTTTGCTGAAAGACTCAATCCTGGGCCAGAATTTTCACACAGCCCAGGTGTGTTTGACCTCGCAAGACCCAGAAGTGATGAAAAGGTCAACAATAAAAATCTGAATTGCAGAAAAAGCCTTCCCCAAAGAATCAGCAGTAAAACAGCAATTTAGCTCAACCACAGGGCTCTCTTGCTGGCCCCCACAGGAAGTTCCCCCAATTTTGGAATTTACCAAAGGACAACAAATTAGTTCCAGTGCAGAGTTTAAGTGGTGGGGGTAGATAATTAATCCAACACAGAACTGGAAGAAAAAAAACCACCACACACACACAGATCAGAGACAAAGCTCTGATATTAACCAGTAAAGGTCTAATACCACCAAAGAACACCTATGAAACCTAGAAGAGGTAGCAGTCTCCTCAAATGCCAAGTCATCAATATAAAGACAGAAAGATCCAGAAAGAACAGAGAAATATGACACCATCAAAGGAAACAAACCAAGCATCAGCAATGGACCCAGAGAAGCAGCAGATTTATGAAATGTCTGACAAAGAATTCACAAAAACCCTCTTAAGGATGTTCAGGAAGTCACAATAAAATACAGATAGACAATTAAATAATATCTGGAAAATAATCCAGGAGCATAATGAGAAATTTGACAAAGGAATTGAATCAATTACAAAAATAGAAATTCTATAAATAAAGCACCCCACTTTCAGCAAAAGACAGATCATCGAGACAGAAAATTAATCAGGCAACATCAAAATAATCTCTAGTCTAGGCCAATTGGACCTAATGGACATATATAAAATATTTCATCGAACAGTTACAGAATACATATTCTTAGCAGTACACGGAACATTATCTAGAATAGACCATCTATTAGGACACAAAAAGCCTTAACAAGTTTTTAAAAATCAAAATCATATCAGCTCCAAAAATAAACTTAATCAAACTCAGAAAAGAATCAGTGAGCTCAAAGATAAAACTAAAGAAATTGCCAAATTAGAGCAGCAAAGAGAAAAAATAATAAAGAAAAATGAAACAGAAATACAGCAAATATGGGGCTCCCTCAACAAAATAATCTCCACATAATTGGCATACCTGGAAGAGAAGAAAAAGGAAGAGATGTAAAAAGCATGTTCAAGGAAATAATGACTGAAAATTTCCCAAGTATGGGGAAAGATGACAGCATCCAGGGACAGGAAGCTGAGAGGTCACCAATTAAATTCAATCCAAGGAGGAACATCACAAGGCACATCTTAATCAAATTATCAAAAACCAAAGACAGAAAGGATGCTGAAAGCAGCAAGAGAAAAGAAACACATAACATTCAAAGGAACCCCAATACATATCTTGGTGTAATTCTCAGTGGAAATCCTACAGGCCAGAAGAGAATGGGATGATATATTCAGAGTGCTGAACGAAAAGTGTGTCAGCCAAGAATTTTGTATCCAGCAAAACTAACCTTCAAATATGAAAGCAATATAAAGTCTCTCCCAGACAAACAAAAGCTAAGGGAATTCACCAACACTATACCTGCCTTACAATAAATGCTAAAGGAAATTCTTCAGTCTGAACAAAGATGATGCTAAGGAGCAGCACAAAAACACCTGAAGGTACATAACTCATTAGTAAAGTATGTTCACGGACAACTTCAGAATACTCCAATGTTGTAAGGTGTTGTGGGGGGGCGGAGGGAAGGTGTGAATAAACTGTTTACATCCTTAGTATGAAGATTAAAGGATAAACCTAAAAAAGAACAACAAATACAGCAAGTATATATGAGATAAGCAATATTAAAAGATATAACTTGAAACAAAAAATGTCAAAAATTGGAGAATGACATGAAAGCATAAAGATGCTTTGGGTTTTTCTGTTTTCTTAGGTATCAAAGTTAATTTGTTATTAGTCCAAAATAACCTGTTATAAATATAACATGTTTTTTGTAAGCCTCATGGTACTGTAACATAAAAACTTATAAGAGATGTACTAAAAATAAATAGCAAAAAATCAAAATACACTGCTAGAGAAAACCACTCAATCACAAAGGAAGACAGTAAGATAAAAAAAATTAAAAAGGGCCAAAAAAACAAGCAGAAAAAAAGTAACAAAATGGCAATAACAAGTCCCTATATATCTTTAATAACTCTAAATGTAAATGGATTAAGTGACCCAATTAAAAGACATGGAGTGGCTCAACGAACTATAAAACAAGAACCAACAATATGCTGCCTACAAGAAACTCACTTCACTATAAGGACACACACCTACTGAAAGTGAAGGGATGGAAAAAGATATTTCATGCAAATGGAAACCAAAAAGAGCAGGTGTATCTATACTTCTATCAGATAAAATACACTTCAAGCCAAGGAAAGTAAAAAATAAAAATAAAACATAAATGAATAAAAATAAGGAAGGTTATTATATAATGATAAAGGTATCAATTCAACAAGAAGATATAACAATTCTAAATACATATGCACCCAACTCCTGAGCACCCAGTTATATAAAGCAATTACTATTAGACCTAATGGGGGAAATTGACTCCAACACAATAATAGCTGTGGGACTTTAGCACCCCACTTTCAGCAAAAGACAGATCATCGAGACAGAAAATTAATCAGGCAACATCAAAATAATCTCTAGTCTAGGCCAATTGGACCTAATGGACATATATAAAATATTTCATCCAACAGTTACAGAATACATATTCTTAGCAGTACACGGAACATTATCTAGAATAGACCATCTA
>NW_007727825.1:77846-79689 GCF_000696425.1 Galeopterus variegatus | reverse complement strand
AACAGTTACAGAATACATATTCTTAGCAGTACACGGAACATTATCTAGAATAGACCATCTATTAGGACACAAAAAGCCTTAACAAGTTTTTAAAAATCAAAATCATATCAACTACCTTGTCTGAACACAATTAAAACTAGAAATCAGCAACAAAAGGGACACTACAAACCATACAAATACATGGAAATTAAACAACATGCTCCTACACAATGAATGAATCAAAAAAGAAATTAAAACATTCCTGGAGACAAATAAAAATGAAAACACAACATATGAGAACCTATGGGATATAATAAGAGGGAAGTTTATAGCAAGAAATGCCTGCATCCAAAAAGAAGAAAGACTCCAAATAAACAACCTAACATTAAGCCTCAAGGAACTAGAAAAAATAAGAACAAACCAAACCCAAAATCAGTAGAAGGAGAGAAATATCAAAGATCAGAGCAGAAATAAATGAATTAGAAATTTTTTTAAAAAATACAAAAGATGATGAAACAATCAAAAAAAATACAAAAGATGATGAAGCAAAGAGATGGCTTTTTGAAAAGATAAATAAAATCAATAAACTTTCAATAGAGTAGCCAAGAAAAAAGACAGAAGACTCAAAGAAAAATAGAAATACAAAAAGAGACATTACAACTGATACCATAGAAATACAAAGGATCATAAGAGGCTACTACAAACACATATATGCAAACAAACTGGAAGACCTAGAAGAAATGGATAAATTCCTGGACACATACACCTTACCAAGGTTGAATCATGAAGAACTAGAAAACCTAAACAGACCAATAATGAGTATTGAAATTGAAGCAGTGACAAAAAGTCTCCCAACAACAGCAGCAACAACAAAAATCCCAGGACCAGATGGCTTTACCGCTGAATTCTCCCAAACATTTAAAGAACTAAAACCAATTTTCTCAAACTCATTCAAAAAATTGAAGAAGAAACCCTTCCAAATTCATTCAACAGGGCTAACATTAACCTTATAGTAAAACTGAGAAAAGATACAGCAAAAAAGAAAACTATGGACGAATATCCCTAATGAACAAAGATGCAAAGATTCCCCAACAAAATACTAGCAAACAGAATCCAACAGCACATTAAAAAGATCATTCACCATGTTGAAGTGGGATTTATCCCAGGAATGCAAGGATGGTTCAGCACATGCAAATCAATAAACATGATACATCACATTAACAGAATGAAGGAAAAAACATATGATCATTTCAATAGATAAGAAAAAGTGTTTGATAAAATCCAACACCTCTTCATGATAAGAACACTTAATAAACTAGGTATAGAAGGAACATCTCAAAAAAACTGTTGCCATGACCTTTGCTCTTGACTGGTCCACTTTTGCTTGGACTGTATCACTTCCGCCTCATGGTAGCCATGGTTTGATGTGTTTTGTCTTCAGGATCATCCTGGTAAAGCTGTACTTCATCTCCTCTTACAATCCTTCCAAGAAATGCTTCAGGATCTTGATACCACTTGTTTAAAATTTCCATTGAAAGCTCTGCTCTAGTCTGCAGCTGATCTGGGTGCAACCGTTTTGGCACCCATCAAGCAGGAACTTTGCTCAACTGTAATTTTTCAGTCAGAATTGTGTAAGCTGAACCAACTGAGATGTCTATGGCATTGGCTATTGTTTCTGCTGTTAATCTTCAATCCTCTTCAATGAGGGCATGAACAAGATTAATCTTTTCCTTGAAAATTCGTGTGATGGTCTCCTGCTGTAGGCTTCATTTTTAACATCTTCTCATCTCTTCTTAAAATGAATTATTCATTTGTAAACTGCTAATTTCTCTGGGCCATTGTCCCCATGAACATGTTGTAAAGC
>NW_007727825.1:73028-77290 GCF_000696425.1 Galeopterus variegatus | reverse complement strand
TTATTCATTTGTAAACTGCTAATTTCTCTGGGCCATTGTCCCCATGAACATGTTGTAAAGCATCAGGAATTTAACCATTTTTCCGCCCAAGCTTCAACTTAAATTTAATATTTGTTCTTGCTTCAATTTCAATTTCAGTTTCAATTCATGCTGGTCTGATAGGGGCTCTTTTCAAAATGATATCTTATCCTTTTTAGTGCCTCAGACTAGTTCCTGTTCAGACATGTTCTAAAAAATTAATATGAGTTTATTTTAGTACAAAAAATTTTGCAATCCATGCGTGGTTTTTTTTTTTTTATAACTTTTCCATGAACTTTCTGAAGACCTCTCATACATAGGCCAAAAAGAGAAAGCAACCTAAGTCAAAATTTACTCAAAATGGATCATGTCCTTAAATGTAAAATTATAAATTTTTAGAAGAAAACATATTAGAAAATCTTCAAGCTATTTGAGTTTAAAGGCATTATCCACAGAAGGAAAAACTAAGTAGGACTTGAACAAAATTAAAAACTTTTGCCCTGTGAAAGATCTTGTTAAGATAATGAAAAGATAAGCTACAGAGTGGGAGAAAATATTTGCAAATGGCATATCCTACAAAGGACTAGCATCTAGAATATCTAAAAGATTTTCAAAACTCAACACTAAAATAGCAAATAATCCATTTACAACATGAGCAAAAAATATAAGGAAACATTTAACTGAAGAAAATATAAAGACAGCAAATGAGCACAAGAAAGATGTTCATTAGCTGTTAGGAATATGCATATTAAAACCACAATGAACTGTCATTACACACCTATCAGAATGACAAAAATGAAAAGTAGTGACACCACCAAATGTTGGCAAGCATGAGGAAAAACTGGATCTTTTGTACATTCATGGTTAGAGCTCTTGGGAGTTTCTTATAACATTGAACTTGCAACCACCATAAGGCCCCATGTTTACACTCCTGGGATTTGAATCCACAGAAATGAAAACTTATGCTCACACAAAAACCTGTACATGAATGTTTGCAGCAGCTTTATTTATATACCTAAAAACTGGTGAATGGTTAAACTATACCATCTGGTACATTTCTACCATAAAATACTACTCAACAGCAAAAAACAGAGAATGATCAATACACACAACCACATGTATTATGCTGAAAAACCATACCAAAAGATTGTGCAGTGTATGATTCCAATTACATAACATTCTTGAAATGATGAAATCGTGGAAATGAAGAACAGATTAAAGGTTATATGGTGGGGGGTGAGCAGGAGGAAACTTCAGTGTGAATAAAAACAGGGGATGTGAGGGCTTCTTGGGTGATGGAAATGTTCAGTCTCTTGATTGAATCAATGTCGCTATTCTTTTTTTTTTTTTTNTTTTTTTTTTTTTTCTGTCCTTTTTGAGACTGGTCGCACCGCGCTCAGCCAGTGAGCACCCTGGCCATCCCTTTATAGGATCCAAACCCGCAGCGGGAGCGCTGCTGTGCTCCCATCGCCGCACTCTCCTGAGTGCGCCACGGGCTCGGCCCCAATGTCACTATTCTGATTGTGATACTGGACTACAGTTTTGCAACATGTTATCACTGGGGGAAACTGGGTAAAGGGTACAGGATATCTCTCAATATTAATTCTTACAACTGTGAGCAAATCTACAAAAATCACAAAATAAAAAGCTTAATTTAAAAAAGTTAAATTTAAAAAAGTTAAAAAGGAGGCTGGCTGTTTAGTTCATTTGATTAGAAACACTGTCAAGGGGTCATATCTCTGTACTAGCCAGCCACCACCACCACCTACAACAAAAAGTTAAAAAGGAAAACCAGACTTTTTGTCAACATGGAACATAAGAATTATGTTTAGCCTCCTTTCTGAAAAACTGAAAACAAAAAAGAAAACAAAAGAATATAAGAAACAACAGATTTCAAGACACTGGAGACCAAGCGTTGAAGAAGAATGATCACTGAGTGATAAGACACAAATGATGTGAGCCCAGGATGGCAGAGCTCGTGGTCTCCCTGAATTTAGGAAATGGTGCTGAGAGTGCAAGAAGGCCAAAGCAACCAGATTTTACACACCAGAGCTGCACAGAGAGAGAACTCTAGAAATTTTAAAAAGGTTCCCCCTTTAGTATTCAGTTGAGTACTTCACCAGTGTGTGTGTGAGACGACTATCCAAGGCCAAGGAAAGAGCCACTCAAAATGATGGGAATAGTAACTATTCCCACCAGTCAAAATGGAAACAATCATAATTTATGAGGCATCAGGTAGAGTACTCAAAAAAAGGTTTTGCTTCATTAATGGGAGAAAATTAGCTTAAAAGCAAGACCTGAGAGGATCAAACTGTTTCCAAGTAACTTACCCATGTCCTAAAAGAAAGCTCCAAAATATTCATATGGATAAAAAACTTATTCAGCACCCAAAAGGGAAAATTCACTGCTTAGTATCTAATTTAAAGTGACCAGACCTGCAAAGAGGCAGAAAGATATGAACCATCAAGAGGAGAAAAGGTAATCAATTAGCACTTCATGAGGGGGGAAAAAAAACAATCATTGGAAACTAACCTAGAAATGACACAGATGAGGGCTAGCTGGTTAGCTCAGTTGTTTAGAGTGCAGTGGTAAACACCAAGGTCAAAGGTTCAAATCCCCCTATTGGCCAGCTGCCAAGAAAAAAAATGATTCAGGTAATAGAACTTATAGACAAAAACTATAATGGTTATTATAACTGTATTCTATATGTTCAATAAACCAAAGAAAAGATTGGACATGTTAATTAAAAAGATGCAAAAAAAAAAAAGACAAACTTCTGGAGATCTAAACTACAACATCTGAGGTTTGAAATATATATATGCTGGATGGAACTAAAGGCAGATTAGATATTAAAGAAGAAAAGAATATTGAACTTGGAAACAACACAACAGAAACCATTCCAAAACAAACACATTTGGGAAGTGATAGGTCAGTCAAAGGGCATAAAGAAATATCACAATTTGTAAGAATGAATATGCTAATAAATAAAAAATATTTTAAAAAAGAAACACAGAGACAAAAAAGAGACAAAAGAAATGAAGAGAGCATCAGCGATTTCTGTAACATGTTCAAGCAGCCTAATATATGTGTAATTGCATCCCCAAAAGAGAGAAAAGAAGGAAGAGAAAAAACATTTAAAGAAATAATAACCAAAACTTTTCCAAATTTGATAAAAATTATAAACCCACAGATCCAAGAATCTCCCATAGCCCAAGCACAAGAAACATGAAGAAAACTACACCAAGGCACATCATAATAAAATTGTTTAAACTCAGTGATAGAGAAAAAATCTTCATAGCAGCCAGAGAAAAGAGAAACGTTATGGCCCAAGCACAAGAAACATGAAGAAAACTACACCAAGGCACATCATAATAAAATTGTTTAAAATCAGTGATAGAGAAAAAATCTTCATAGCAGCCAGAGAAAAGAGAAACGTTATGTACAGAGGAATGACATGACTAGTTCTCAGGGGGCTGAAAGAAGCCAGCAGCTGGAGCTAACTGCTCTTGCTAGAGCCAGCCAAGAGCAACAGGAAAAAACACCAAGTAAGTCCCTTCTCCCCTTCTCCCACCTTCCAACCTGCTTCATATAGAGACTCCCTCCTTTTTTTTTTTTTCCTTTTTTGTCTTTTTTTCGTGTCCGGCAACAGATCGCAACCCTCAGTGTCGTGCCCGTACCGGACCGGGACCGGCAACGGGATCGCAACCCTCGGCGTTGCTCCCACACCTCGCTCAGCCAGTGAGTGGGAACCGGTCTGTATGTGGGATCCGAACCCTCGGCGGGAGCGCCACCACGCTCCCAAGCGGTGCACTGTAGCAGTGCGCCACCAGGCCGGCCCCAGAGACTCCCTCCTTTTGATAGACCCAAGGAAGCAAGGATGGTGGAGAAATATAGTTTGCAGAGTTCCAGCCTGAGCACCACAAATCAGAATATACAAGGATGGATTTGGAGTTGAGACACAATAGATTAACAATCAGCAGAGTTATCAATAGATAATTTCTAAAAGAAGAAATCAAATAACAAAAAAAATTGTTAAGAAGTTGTTTATCTCACTAGTTGTCTAGCAAATGAAAATTGAAGCAATGCCATTTTTCTCATATCAACTTAGAAAGATAAAGAATGATAACATCCAATATTGACAAAGCAGAGGGCAAATGGGTCCTCTCTTAGACGGCTGATGCATGTGTATGTTGTTCTAGCCCTTTGGAGATGTTTGCAGGATCTACCAAAATTTAAAACTGGCA
>NW_007727825.1:71508-72522 GCF_000696425.1 Galeopterus variegatus | reverse complement strand
GTGTATGTTGTTCTAGCCCTTTGGAGATGTTTGCAGGATCTACCAAAATTTAAAACTGGCATACCCTTCAACTTAATAATTCTGTTTCAACAATTTTTAAGATTAGAAAATACTGGCCATGTATACAAAATGCAGTATTGCCAATAATAGTAAAAAATAGCAAAAGTAGTAAAAATAACACCAACAAAAGTCCTAAACATTCTCCGGTTGAAGAAGGATACATTGTCAAACCACTAATAGAGATGACTTTGGGAAGGGAAAAGGATTGGGAGGGTAGAGTAGGGTAAAGGGAAGCGTTTGCTTTTCACTCTATGTGCATACCTGTATTAGTCAGGGTTATCCAGAGAAATAGAACCAACCGAAGATATACATAAATAGCCTCCACAGTGATAAATGACTAACTTTGCAATAAATTGCTTTTCGTTAGGACAGATTCTCTTGAATGAAAGAAAANACGAAGCATCATCCATCTGTGTCTCATGACAGAAAGTGGACTGAACACCTTTGCATTACAGTCACAGCCCCTCTGCCAAGGACCAGAATTTCTATATGACTCTGTTTCCTTTTTATTTTGCCTTCAAGGATTCATGAAGCCATTTATCATTGTCTCAATCTCTTAGAATTATATTCAGAGTATTGGACATATTGAAAAGTGTAAAAAGTAGTGAAAGACCAAGTGACATATAGTTGAACCACAGTAGTGACATAGGACAAATATTTATTACACAGATGTCCCAAAGCAAGTAGAAAAATTCAAGATCTGCTTTTCATCATCCATTTTACTTTTTTAAAAAAAGTTCTCCAATGTATTTTCCAGATCTGGGGCTTCAGGCCTTTTTCCTAGTTTGCCTATTTAGATCATTAAACTCTCTCTGTTTCAATGCTTCAGGAGTAAGTAAAAATCCTTATCACTTCTGATTCTTAATTCAAGAACAAGGAAGCAGCTTTAACCTAAGACCCTCTCCTGAAATCAAACATTCAGTTCCCAAATTGAATTTCTCAGAAAGGTATCAA
>NW_007727825.1:40957-71014 GCF_000696425.1 Galeopterus variegatus | reverse complement strand
TGGAAGCTAGAAAGTCCAAGGTCCAGGGAACACATCAAGCAAGGTCCCTCTTCTGGGTGGGAACTCTGTACAAGGGTCCCATGGCAACCAGGGAATCGCCTGGCAAGCATGGCATGAGTAAAAGAGCTAACCTTGTCACTTGCTCTCCTTATAAAGCCATCAGAACCATGCCCATGACAACCCATTAAACCATCCATCCATTACTCCATGAAGGGTCAATCCCTTCATCAGGGCCTTGAGATCCAGTCACCTCTTAAACACCTCACCTTCTATTCCATATTGGGGGTTAAGTTCCAACATGAGCTTGGGGAGACATTTAAAACACAGCAAAAGGTAAACCTCATTACCTTTTACACCATTACTCCATGAAGGGTCAATCCCTTCATCAGGGCCTTGAGATCCAGTCACCTCTTAAACACCCCACCTTCTATTCCATATTGGGGGTTAAGTTCCAACATGAGCTTGGGGAGACATTTAAAACACAGCAAAAGGTAAACCTCATTACCTTTTACACCATGGTAAAAGCCCAAAACACAAAGTCCCAGCTCTGTTATTCTCCTGGATTCTCACCCTTGTTATCTTCAATCTGCCTCTGTTCCAGTCCTCTTGATTCTGCATCACACAGAAGCAATGTGGAATGGAGAAAAGAGCACTGGAATAGGAGGCAGGACATATGACTTCTAGCCCTGGACTTGTCACTTTTTAGTGATGTGACTCTGAATACTTTCCCTAACCTTTCTGAGAGCTTTAGTTTCCTCATTTAAAAGATAGGAATCGTATCCCACCTTTCCAAATCACAGAATTGTATTTCTATTACAGCCACAAGGTTGAAAATGTTACTCCATTTATCATAATCATTACATCCTTGCCAGGTTCTTAGAGACTGAGGTTACCCTTCATTTGCCCTCACTGTCTGGTCACCAAGGCTAATCATCTAAGGTAGAACTAAAATTATGACCTCACAATGGTTCGGAGTTTCTCACCCTTTGAAAATCATGTTGGGTCATGCAAACTACTCATAAGAAATAATCCCAATACAAAAAGTTGTAATCTTTTAAGACTAAGCATCTTGTTTTGAATCATTTCTTATGAGGTTTTGTTGGTGGTAGAGTGTGTCAAAAGTAAGAATCCCAAGTTTGTTTCTTATGAATTAATCACATAAAATGCTTGGGGTGGAGTGGGAGACAATCCTAATTAAGATTGGGAATAATACACACTAACCCCTTCCCTTTGAGATTCACAATAAATATTAGCATATAAAAGGCTCTGAGAAGCCAACACCTGTGTAATTTTAACCCAATACTTCCCAAACTGAGGAAGCTATTTGATGTATGTGTTAGTATTGTTTCCTTGAGAAGTGGACCTAAGATAAGGATCTGAATGTAAATAGTTTATCAAAGACAGGGAAGAAAGCCAATATAGGGTGTGTTGACGCGCAGGTTACCACTGTGGGTTCCTCTGGACACTTCTTGGTGACAGTGTTAAACATACCTCAGAGTTGTTACACTTCAGGGGGAAAGAACCTGGGATTTTCATCTACGAACTCCCTCTCATCCTTGGCTAAAGGCCAATCCTGGGACTATCAACTCCTTTGCATCTCCATTATGACCTACATGTGGGCTGAGCTTGCTAGATAAAGACCTTGGGTAGAGAGTTCCAGGACCTTGCAGGGGGAAGCCATCAGTTCCTGGAAGAGTGAGTGCCCAAGAAGAGGTAGGAGGTCACTACCAGCATCTGCTACATTGTGTAACAAGGTGAACTTGTGGAACTAAAATCTCATGGACCACACTTTGGAGACCACTGATTTCGAGAATGGTAAATTCTGACAATGACAGTCTTGGAGGTTCTTTTTACTGTTAGGTTGAGGGTTAAAGAGAAGAAAAATGTTGAAAAGAAAAAATGGAGGGCACCCAAAACGATTGTGCTAACCCTGCTTCTCTTCTGAACTCCAGTAGCACCTGTTCTCATTTCCATCATGACTTATTGCAATGACTATGACTTTTAATTGTCTGTTTTCTTTACTCAGAAAACATTTAAAAGGTGCATCTACTATGTGCCATGTTCTGGGCTGGTAACGTAAAGTTCAATAAGCTGAGGTCCTACCATATAATAGAGAAAGCAAAAGAGAAAGAAACATTTTTCTTCCCCAGGGCTAAGAAAATGGATCCATCAAAACCTCATCCCCAAGGATGTTGATTCACATTTCAGAAATTTGGATCTTCGAAGAAACAGCTAGTCTAGAAAATGACAGCATCCATCCATCCAGAGAATCCATCATTTATCAAGCGGATACCACTGGGTCTGTGAAGAAACTTAAAAACACCCACGATATTTAAGCCTGAAAAACAACCCAAATGGAAGATGATGGAGCAGGTGGGGACAGAGATAATCCTAACATTAGAATGTTACTGCCATGTTTAATGTCCAGCAGTAATTTGCTAAGACACATCAATTGTGACTAACTTGTTTAATATCATCTAAATTGTATGGTGACAATTGAATTATGGAAATAATACCCGGAGAGTTTTCTTTCAATATTGGTGATAATAAGCAGTTCTTTAGATACCCTAACTATTTCCCCCATAGACAAGTTCTTTTGACACAGTTAAATGCTGAGCTCTGGCCAGATTGAGAAGCATAATTAGATTTCAACCAGGCAAGCTTAATAACGAGATATCACCAGTTTGTTCCTACATAACTCAGTTCATTCAGTCACTCATTTAGGAAATATATAAGTTTTTCCTATGTGTCAATACATGACAAAGTCCCTGCCCTCAATAAGTTTATATTCTCTTGAAAGTAACAAAGAGTCTATGCCATTCCATATAGTACATGCCATAGTTAAAGAATTTCTGGGTTGGCTAGGAGAAAACAGGACAGGCATTAGGATAAGTAGGATTTGGCTAGTCTCTATTTCAAAGTATCAAATGGAAATTGTTGAAGTGTCTCAGATAAAGGCTTTGTTCAGCTGACACAAATCAGGGAGTACCCGAGACCAGATACTCTCCAAGTCAAAGCAGAGTTGAAGTTTTAAAGGGTGAGCAGAAAAGAGGGATATGTCTCTGTGTAATTGGGCTCAGGTAGCAGTTCTTGTCTTTAACCTCTGCAAAACTTGGAGTTGGAACAGTGAGAGATTTTTCTAGTCTTTGTGCTTCTTGCTCAGATTGTTGGTGCAATGCTGTTCTTAGTAACTGCCAGAACATTACTTTCAAGAACTGTTTTAGCAAGCCTTCACAATTTTTCAATTAATTAAGGTTCAGGGGCAGGGAAGATAACAACAAAAGCAAAAAAAGGTGGAAACAGAAAAATTAGACAAAAAGAGGCAAAGGTTGAAGACAAGGGGAACTGGAGACCCTCTGTTGTATTTATTTTAGACCTTTTACAAAAAGATTCTTATTAATGTCATGGGCCTTGTTTTTAAAAAACAAACCAGCAACAGAACATTTATACACATAAAATGCTTGCTTAGGTGTTGGGAAAATAGAATAATTTAATCAGGCTCCCCTCCCCTCAGGGCCAGTTGGGGGTGGTTCAGTAAACAAATTGTGTGTGCGTGTGGGTGGAGTTGGTGCAAATGCGTGGTGCCACCACCTTGGCTGGTGACTGCCTCGGGTGGACTCTGCTCCACGCAGCCATGCTTTCCAACCTACGGCTTCCAAGGACCTGTTCACCAGTTACCTTGCTCATAGACCTGTGTGTAAGGGGTCTGGTGACCCAGCCTGGTATATGAAGGGTGTGTGACCCAGTCTGTGAACAAGCTTGAGGGGTCTGTGAGCTCCAGACCCAGCCCTAGCACCACAATTGGTGTAGTCAGCAAGATTCCGATGAGAGCCCGAGCCCGATAGTTGGCACAGTTGGCAAGTTGTGACAGTGGTGGAGGCTTGGGAGCCTCCACCCAGATTTCAGAATCCTCTGAAATCTGGAAAAGCCTGGGAGCCCAAGCAGAGAAGTGCCACAGGGGCGGAGCTGCCACAGAAGCCATCTACTAGAAATGCCGAGCAGAAAAGTGGAGTTGGAGCCCCCACAGAGAACCCCCACCGGGGAAATATCTAGTAGACTCAAGGCAGCAGGACTGCTGACAGGACCGCAGAACTGCAGGGCCAGCGGTAATGTGCGACGCAGGCCTGGAAAAGCCACAGGCACCAGCGCAGCCCAATGGGCTGCACCTGGCAGAGCTGTGGAAATGAGGCTGCCTGAAGCTTTGGGGACCCAGCCTGGCATGTGAGGTGTCTGGGGACCCAGCCTGCCATGTGAAGGATTTGTGACCCAGTCTGTGAATGGGCTTGAGGGGTCTGTGAGCTCCAGACCCAGCCCTAGCTCAACAATTGGCCCAGTCAATGCAGGATTACAGGCAAGTAAAAGAGCACTATAATTGGTGACGTCAGCAGGATTCTGACAAGAGCCCCAGCCCAACATTAGGTTTCCCGAGGGTTCAGCCTGGTTATTTCACACAATCCCTCCAACCAATGAATATTTAAGTTTTTGTTTTGTTTTGTTTTTTTCCTTTTTGTCTTTTTTACTGACCGGTACAGGATCGCAACCCTCAGTGTCGCGTCCGTACAGGGGACCGGCAATGGGATCGCAACCCTCAGTGTTGCGCCCACGCCGCACTCAGCCAGTGAGCGGGAACCGGTCACCACATGGGATCCGAACCCTCGGCGGGAGCGCCGCCACACTCCCAAGCGGCACACTCTCCAGTGCGCCACCGGGCCAGCCCTGAATATTTAAGTTTTTAATGCCGACATGAAAGCCATGCCCATTATTATTCAAATATTATAGTGAATGGCAGGTAAACGTAATTATTTATAAAAATTCTGTGTATTTTTGAGCACATATTAATTCTTTTTATCAAGTGGAAAAATTACTTATGGTAGAGGGAACCTCATTTTAGAATTTCTGGAGCTGTTTCTTGGTGCTGGCCCTTGGTGACCTTCTCCATGTTGAAATACATTGTCTGATCAGGAGTCAGCCCTTTGCAATATGGCAACCATGTTGCTGATCTGGACCAAGCGGGGTTGGAGACTGGAGAGTCAGTGACAAGGGGCATACAGTCATGTTCTTGTGCTGCATCTTGAAGTGGTTGTACTTGCAGATGTGGAGGGATTTTCTTGAAGGATGACAATGATTCTCTGCATCTTCATTTTGGTCACCACCCCAGACTGAACTTGCACCTAGGAAGAGCATTGGTGGTGAAGGGGCATTTCTTGTTAATATAGCCCTTGATATCCTTCCTATATGCTTGAAGTATGTTCTTGTAGTAACACAAAGCTTCTCTTTGTTTTTCAGACCCTCTTCTTGTTTTGGAACATAGTAGGCTGTCTTTGGTTGGTTCACTCAGTCAAAATATTGGCCACTTCTCTGGACCCCTGCAGACAGGGTTATAAATTTAAGTTTTATGAAATTAATCTTTGGATTTGTATAATGTAATGCATTAAACATGCATTTCCTATTTATTTTGAAGGTTCTAAATTGCATAATATGGTACCAAAAATGGTTTATGATGCTGAGTCAGTCACAGGGACAGACTTCTAACAGAATCAGCTTTATCTTCTGATATTTGCACATTTGGTCTTGGAAAGATAATGTTACCCTCTTAAGAATTTTTTCTTTGAAAGCATTAAGTGTTGTATCTGAGAGGAACAAAATTGGTAAATATGTTTACAATGAAATATGAATAAATACATAACATATATTAATATTTGATTAATGACTCCTAAGGATCTGCTAAAATAAGCATACTTGTGTCAGGTTCTGCCAGCTGAGATAAAAGACTTGAAAGTGGTTTGATATTTTCAGAAGAAAGACACAGTCTGTACTCAAGCTGTTGTTTCTAATGCTGTGAATAATTACAATAACTACACATACTAATGACAAAATTTTTTTGAGTATCAAAGAATGTAGTAAAAAACCCTCGCAATTTAATTGCTTTGCCAATGTTAATATTTGCATTAGCAGAAGTTAAAGACCAACATGTTTTCTTGAGCCAATTCCTTTTTTTTTCTTTGTAAAGGGCTTCAGTTTCTTCATGAGAGCCATGAGGATGTTAAAAGAGATCACTGGGAGGAGCACTTCCTACTTAAACATTTCAACACTATATTTGGCTCTTGTGCCAAGTAGCTTGATGAAGATATCTCAGATCTGGACTTCCTGGTCTGATTTTACACACAGATTCTTTACTACAATTTGGAGTATTACTCATTTCATGACATTAGAAAGCCCCTCTTAGGGCAGAAAATTTTGATGGAGGGAGGAAAAAAAATAGAAAGGGGAAGATGTAACCAATTTCTCATGTATAGGTACAGTGCTTCCGGGCCGAGACCCAGGTATTCTTGAGTATTAGAGAAACAAAGCCACCATTTCACAGACTGGTTTTTATAGCAGAATCATGGAGAAGGAAGATAAATGACAATAAACAGAGATGACCAAAAAACAGAGAAAGCTTGACTGGTAGGGCCTCAAACAACTGATTTTGTGTTTGAAAAGTAAAGGACCCAAAATCTAAGATGAGAGAGCAGCCATCAAAAGTACTTGATAAAAGTGAAAGCCTCACAATATTATCCATTACAACTCTTTCTAGACCTCTGCAAGTAGACCCCACTATGATTCTCAGCCTGCTGATTCCCAAGGGGCAAGAGTATTCTGGAGAATCCAGTGAAGGGAGGCCAACCAAGCCATTGCATCTCAAATGCGCCACGGATACACCTGTTTCTATTCTTTTGCCACTCTGATGTAAAACTATTTGCAAAATTTAAAGCCACAAATAAATATTGCATCCACTAAACAATAGATTTATAAGGATAACTGTGGCCTACACACCAGTCATTAGAAAACAATATTAGAGGGCCGACCTGGTGGCGCACTGCTACAGTGCGCCGCTTGGGAGCGCGGCGGCGCTCCTGCCACGGGTTCAGATCCCACATACAGACCGGTTCCCGCTCACTGGCTGAGCGAGGTGCGGGCGCAGCACCGAGGGTTGCGATCCTGTTGCCAGTCCCGGTCCCGGTCCGGTACGGGCGCGACACTGAGGGTTGCGATCCATTGCCGGACACGAAAAAAGACAAAAAGAAAAAAAAAAAAAAAAGAAAAGAAAACAATATTAGAGTGATCAGTTAACCAACCATTGTTTCTAAGGATCGCAAATAAAATACACTTTTGAAATTAAAAGAATGTTTTGCTGTCATCATTGCTGTAGGTGGGTTTTTGTTGTTGGGTTGTTTTTGCTGGTTTTGTTTTGTTTCCTATTGGATGATTTTCAGCACACAGCCTTGCCTTTTCAATACCTTTTTTTGTTGTTGTTTCCAAAATTGTTGCTTATTTCCTTGGCACAAAAGGCTAAATTTTTAAGTCTTTACACACCAAACTCCCCAGTAAAAATAATTCTTAGGGTTTTCATAGATTTCACACCTAGGAATAAACGTTAAGTGGAGAGTAGTAAAACCACAGGCCCTTTCTCCCTTTAGAGGTTTTCTGAGTCTTACCTGCCCCTCCATCAGTTGCTCTTCGTGTCTCTACCTTGGGCTGCTCTCTGCATCGCATGCTGTCTGGACACCTGCAGCTCTTCTGTCTTTTCCTCCTGAGAACTGAAATCATCTACGCAGCTTACTCCATGTGCATTAAAATGACTTTACTATTCCATTGTCTTCATCCACACAACTTTACCATTCCAAGAGACTGTTGCCCAGCCAGGCAAATAATTTACCAGTTCATGTTAAAAACTTCCCAGTAGAAAGCATCAACAGATAGTTTGCACATTAAGACTCCTTGAAACCCTCACCTGGCTACTTCCATCAATCCTAAACTTAGTTATGTTTCAAACCGCACATTGAAAGACCCACCCAGGTAAAGAATGTCTTTCTTATAACTCTGCATATCTATTTTATAGGTTTTATTTAAATAATTTGCTTTGAGCCACTGATATGAAGAACTTTCCTTAACTTATGACTTGGTAGAATGAGCCCTAGACTAGAAGTCAAGAGCGCTGAGTCTTAGTCTTGGCTCTGCTGTAATCGACCATGTGAACTTGAAATAGTCTTTTCTCCTCTCTGGGTTTTAATTTTCTCATTTGAAAGGATGAGGTTTTATTTACTTAGCATTTATGTAATAAATATATATGGTATCTACTTTGTGCCAGGCATTGTGAGATATTTTCAGCTCTAGGTGTCTATTATTTTTATAAAATTGAGATCTTAATAAGGGTCATGACAGAGCTAATACACTAATCCCTCACTGCCATAGTGGGCCAATGCTTTGCTTCACTAAGTCATAAACACCAACAACTTCTAACATCTCCCAACAATTCTAAAAGTCATACCCCCACCACACTTACAGTTATAGTAAATTCCCCCAGATGAATTAATTTGTGGCATGCTGATTAAGTATTGTATACTATTTATAGAATACACAAAGCAAAAGAAAAGAAAATTGACACTGTCAGATTCTGGAGACCAGCAGGACATGTTTTATGCATTACTTTAATAATTTTCCTGTTAATTAATGCTTGTTCTTATACTTTTAATGAAATAAAGAAGTCCCCAAAGTTTTAATTCCCTGCAGAGGAAGTGCCTCATGTCCTGGAGATTCAGTTGCTGTAGTGTTCTTCCTAAACTTTTTCTTCATGCATAAAAGACTTCCAGCATTAGGAATTTTTAGCATTCAAGTCTTTAGGGTTAACAAAAAGTAGAACATTCAGGCTGAGTCTGAAAAGGCAAACATCTAGTTAGAAATTGCCCATGAGAATTGAAACAAATATGAAATGCTTAAGTCCTGCTATAAAAGTTTAAAAATAAATAAAATCAGCCTAAAATGACCCAGAAACCTGCTCTGCCCAGGGATTGCTTTCAGTGTGTGACTTGATACCTAATTAAGATAGGGTAGTAAGTGGAGAGATGGCCACACCATAAGTTAAGAAACATAGGATCAAGTCTTTGCTGTGACACTAATTAGCTGTGTGACTTTGGAAAACACACTTTCTCCCTGAACTTCTAATTTACAAAATAGGAATCATAAAACTTGTCCTAGGTATTAATTGGAAAATGAGACATCATATGTAAAAGTGCTCCAACATCTTAAAATGTCATTTCATTGTAAGTAAATACAGTGGACTGCCAAACATCATTTGTATAAGCCAATAAGACAATGCATCAGAACCAGGTTTGTGTCTAGAAATGTCGGCATCTACAGTGGACCTTGTGATTGTTCTTATCACCTACTTTACACCAAATGATCGTTCTGAAGCTAAGCCTGTCATGTTATCCCATCCCCTTGTCAGTGATTGGTTTGGGGATGAGAGGCATGTTGGGCAAGTTTGGGCTAAATAAACATAAAGAGAGGCAGACTCAGGAATGGAAAAAAGAAATACACTCTCTCTCCCATGGGACATATGTAAGAAAGTATATTACCCTAGTTCTGCTGGCATGATATCATGTTTCATGCCATAAGGTAAAGCAGAGACAGTAGATGAAATATAGAAAGAACCTAGATATCTGGAATTTGGAAAGAATCTGTGCACCTGGGTACCAATGGGTTACTAAATCAACCAGTCCTGAGACCTGCTCTACTTCCATATGATTTGATGCAGGGTTCCATAATGTAACAGCTGCGAGAACTTGGTTAAGGAGCTGAGTTCAAATCCTGGCTCTACCACTATTTATGTGACTGTGGGCAAGTTATTTAATCCCTCTGGACCTCAAATTATCATCTGTAATATGGGAATAACAACAGTATTTCTCCTGTAGGGTTGCTATGAGGATTAAGTGAGTAAATAATTCTAAGGTTCTTGGTGTCTGGCATATGGTGGGCTATATAAAAGTTTTAAACAAATAACTTACAAATAAATATATTATTTATTTATTATTTTAAACAGTTTTGGTTGGCTTTTGTTTTTTGGTTCCAAAGGTAAATTAAACAGACTATTTTTCTTTCCTCTGAGTCAAGTTTTCTTAATTGGAATATCAAAAAGCAGTAAAACAGTAAATTTTAGTAATAATTAAAATATTTAAGTTTTTAAGTTATTCAATTTTATATATGTATGCATATATAATATGGGCATGTATGTATATATGAGTATAATAATAACATGTATATACTAATAATATGTATATATGTGTATAACATGTTATTATAAAATAAGATTTGTGTTAGATGATTTTACCCAACTGCATGCTAATATAAGTGTTCTGAACATGTTTAAGCTAGGCTGGTCTAAACTACAGTGTTTGGTAGGTTAGGTGTATTAAATGCATTTCCAACTTACAATACTATCATCTTACAATGGGTTTGTCAGATGTAACGCCCCTGTAAGCTGAAGAGCATCTGTATGCATGTATGTGTGTGTGTGTGTATGTAAATACATATGCAGAGAGAAGAAAGAGAGGCAAAATTCACATTACCTTCATATCAACGCTATGCTTACCAACTTTGCTGCAGTTAGCTATGTGGTCTGCAATAGACGTTTTCCTACTCTGAGTTTCAGTTTCTTGAAAAATGGCTAAAATTATAACCAATAATGCACAGGGACTTGAGAATAACCCTGGGCCCTGGGTTTGCTCATGGGGGTGTGCGTTGAATGTGGGAGACCCAAAGGCTGCACGCTAGTTCTAAATCTCCACACTGAGCACACCAGGGAAACTAACTTCAGGCCAAGCCTGCCATTCCTCCTGTGTCATCTTGCTCATGGGAAAGAGCACGATCTCTAAGCATTGCCCTTAGCTAAGTGCTCACCTCACCCCCAACCTCTCCTTCCTGGGCACCCAGATAAATCACATATTTCAGCCTCCCATACAGTTAGGTGGGCATGTGATTGAGTTTTAGCTTACGGAAAGTGGGTAGAAATGAGATGAGCCACTTCCAGGCCTGGCCCATAAAGGCCTCCTGTGCTGATACTCCATCCTCTCTCTCCATCCACCCTCTAAATGGAGAATCTTCTGAGGGTCCAGAGAGGGTGGGACCACAAGATGGAAGGAGCATGGGTCTTTGAATGACCAATGGAAGGCCACTTGTCCAGAAACAACCACATTCGATAATGACATAAAACAGAAGTGAACTTGTTTTGTACTAACTCACTGAGAATTTGGAGCTCATCTGTTAAAACAGCTCAGTTCCCTTAATTAATAAACTCGACAAAAGGAAAAGTGATTCCCCTTCACAAGATACCATGAGTTCAGAAAGAAACTTAATGCTGCTTCCCTTAATCTTGGCTTTGGCAAGTAGTCAGGGTAATGAGGTGAATTACTGGATTTGCTTGGTTGGTTCCACATGACACACAACAACACAGATGAAGATCACCATGGTCCTTTGATGAAGCCAAATTTCAGCAGTCATAGTCACTCCAGCTTTTAATCGACTTTCTACGAATCCACAAAACATGCTTCTCTTTGCTCTGAACAGGAAACGCATTCTAGAGAATAAGTCAGTGCATTCAGGTGATAGTGAGAAAGGTTACTAATCTACTGCCCAACATGATTGTTCCTTGCAGTAGGTGATGTCGTCTGCTGGCATGACTTTCAGAAGCCCCTAAAATGATTTTGTGAACTCCTAACACAGACTCAGTGGTGGTCATTGTCAATCAATCACATGCCCTCTTGCAAGGGAACTTGGGTTGTTATTTAACACTGATGGTTCACCTATCCCACGGCTAAGTGCTCTTAATCTATCACAAAGGTGGGGGGGGGAGGGGGAAAGAGATGTAAGAGGAATGGTATTAAGCAAAGAGGCTTCTGCCATACGGAAAGTCATTTTAGAATATTCTCTACGGTTTGACACTAACAAGTTGGTCTCTTTCACTAGGTAAGACAGCAAAGACAACAGATGTTCTGCTTGTTGCTTTGTCTCACTTCTTTGTTTGTTTCTTTTCTTTTGACTCAATTTTCAGTAAGTGTGTTAACTGTGACATCGGCTACATTTTGTATCACTGTTCAAGACCACTTTCATTAAGAATCGCTCCCAAATTCTTAGCTATGTGACATGCTAAGCACGATACCAAGAAGCTCCGGGAATGGTATGATCCAGAAAACTTAGACCAAGGTGGACACTGTTTAGGATGACCAAACTTAAAGATCTCTCTGACGACATGCTAAGGGTTCCCCCAGGTGATCTGAAAACAGCAGAAGGCCGAAAGTAGCAAAAAGATGAGAATTCAGATCCAACCCCTACCCTAACTCCTCATCACATTCCCTTTAGGGAGAAAAGAGTGGTGGGTCAAGTCCATTGGTGGCCTCTCCTGTTTTTGTGAATGAATTCATTTAGCAGACATGAACTGCCCTCCTACCCTATGCAGGGACCTGTACAGTACTACTCCTGAGCTAACTGAAGGAAACTGCACTAAAAATATTATTACTTTTTAGTTTTTTCATTGTCAATATATGATATTTCTGGTTTATCTAAAGTTAAAAAGCCTTTAACTTTTAAAATGTTTAACTTTCAAAGAGGACCTGGGAATCTAATTGTTATCACATTATTTCTCAGGGAAAATAGAGCATGAATTCCAAACAACAGCCTTTTAATTTGTTTATAATTTTTTCTCCACTCCTTCTTCTAAAAAGGATTTTAGGTGGTTAGCTGAAGATAAATAGGAGAATTTAAAAACCATTTTAACAAAGTGAAGGGCACACTGTAGCAGGGATAAGCTATTTAAATAATAAATCAGTTAAATAATTAATTGAACAAAGATATTTTCAAGGTGCTACTAAATGTCAGGCTTACAGCACAGAAAAAGATGGGAAAAGTCCCAGCTCTCATGAAACTTATATTCTAGTACATCATAGCAGAAAGAACAGTGGAAGGATTCGAAGAGTAAACAAGGAATGCATATAATAGTGTCCCTCAAAAAAGTATGTCTATCTGGAACCTCAGAATGTGACCTTATTTGGAACTAGGATCTTTACAGATGTAATTAGTCAAGGAAAGATGAGGTCATTCTGGATAGGGTGGGCCCTGAATACAGTGACTGATGTCCTTAATAAGGATTCCATGTGAACACACAGAGACACCGAGAAGACACACAGAGGGAAAATGGTCATGCGAAGATGGTGACAGAAACCACAAGCCAAGGAATGCCAGGGATTGCCAGCAACCACCAGAAGCTTGGAAGAGTCAGGGAAGGATTCTTCCCCAGAGCCTTCCAAGGTGCATGGCCCTGCTGACACCTTGATTTAAAACTTCTATCCTCCAAAACTTTGAAATAGTAAATTTCTTTTGTTCTAAGCCACTCGGTTTATTGTAGTTTGTTACAGAAGCCCTAGCAAATTAATATTTATATAAGAGTAACTAGAAAAGAAGCTAGCTAATGTAATTAGACTGGGCAGTAAGTTACCTAGTTACCTTTTTTTTTGGGGGGGGGGGTGACTGCCTGGTACAGGTATTGAACCCTGGACCTTAACCTTGGTGTTGTCAGCACCACACTCTAACTGAGCTAACTGGCCAGTTGTCATTTATTTATTTATTTTATTTTTAGTTTTTGGCAGCTGGCCAGTATGGGGATCTGAACCCTTGACCTTGTGTTATCTTAAAAAGTGATATGTAAGCTGAGATCTGCATGACACTAACAGTCCCTCTGAGCTCCCTAGCACACAAGGCAAAAATGAGTCATGGTGTTTCTCTGCTGTTAAGATCAGCACATGTGTTCATTTGAAGAGACAAACATTTTAGTAATTACCTTACAAGTGAGTTTTGGAAACTAGAATCTGTTTTCAGGTTAGCAATGCTTTGTCATAAAATCCAATCTTGCTCTTTTTCTTTCCAAAAGCTAATTTTTAAAAAGCGAAACCACTAAGTTAGTTATTCTACTTAACTCTTTTCCTGGGACTGGGGATAAGCTTAAAGGGAGAAGTATGTAATAAAGCAGACTGCAGCTGGCAACACTATGTTCCCTGGCCCTGGCATTCTGCTTTGGTCCCAACTGTTACAAAATGAAATAAGCTGTGCTTTGTTCTCAGTTTATTTTGCATGGTCCTTTTTAGCTAATTCATGTCATCTGCCACTCTTAAGAGTTAAATAATTCAGTACAAAAAATAGTATAGGATATAAATTACAGAATACAGTGCTGATATGACACTGTGCTGCCTGGAGGAAAATCACAGGCTTCAGTCATAAGGCAACTAGCAGAGAGAAAGAGAAATTAAAAGACTGGGGTAGAGATGACAAGATAGGCTCTGAGACCAGATCCCACAAGATGGAGAGTCAGTGAGGTATGCAGAAACACAGGAAGGCAAATTATGATTATTCTTGGAGCCACAGTGTTGATTAAATATCACTCTTTTAAAAATGTCAGCTATAGAACATTCTGTGAACTTTTCAGTGTGCGTGGCATTCATTCAGAATTAAGGCAGCACAGCTAGTTCCATCTCTGTATTCAGCAGAGACCTAAGGCTTGGAAATGGGGTCAGCTATAGAACATTCTGTGAACTTTTCAGTGTGCGTGGCATTCATTCAGAATTAAGGCAACACAGCTAGTTCCCATCTCTGTATTCAGCAGAGACCTAAGGCTTGGAAATGGTAGAAGCTTTGAGTAAAAACCTTACCTCCTTCCCACCCCAAACTTTCAGTAGATGAGGTGTGATTTTCAAGTAGAAGCCCACTGAGTCCTAGTAGGCCGGGTGACAGGATTCCGCCTTGCTTCAGAAGAGCGGTGATTCTTTTATCTGTTTCATGTGTAGATGATCTGTGTGAGTTCATTTTTTAAAGAAAGCCAGTGTTTTGCACTTTTTTTTTTTTAATAGAAAACCACTTGTTTTTTGTTTATGACAAAAAAAAATAAAGTAACAATAAAGCCATAAAGACTTAAGTTTTATGGCCCGGAACTAAATCTTGTAAAAGAGTCATTATTTTATTTTGTAGAAAAGGTCACCTTAGAACGGAACTTAAAATCTGTTACAGATTGAGCAGAACATTGTCTAACAAGGTCAAGGAGACCCCACTGGCTGTCTACTCAGAGATTCCAAAGAAGTCATTTACCCTGGCGAATTCACCATGGTTCACCTCTGCCACCTGCCTTTGAAGTCTCAGAATCTGGATTTTGTCAGCACAGCAAGAGTGGATGTAATGGTCTCGAGCTGACCCATCTTAACCCAGGCTAAGAGAGACTGATGTAAAAACCAAAGGCCAAGCCATTTGTTAACATGATAAGAAACAGAAATACCACGTGAAGCAGAGCTTTCAAACAGATATGGCTAAAGCATTCTCTGTCTGTAGACAAATCTACATTGAATATCAAAGGAGACTCCAAAGGAGAAAGACAGGAACAATCCTTGTGTTAAACGATGCAGGAAAATAAATGATCAAGCATTTTCACTTTCTGTTTCTAATGTCCAGTACCCCTGAATCCCAGCCTTCTAGTGAGAAAGGCTTAAGCACATAAGCAACTCAAGGAACTTTCATCCACCCAATTCCCGTCCCCAGGGTCAGTACCAGTAGTAGGAAGAGAAAACTGGGAAAGTGTCGATTCTGGCAATCTTGGATTCCTGGGTGCTGTCCCCACCAGGCTTTTCACACACGTCTGGCTTTGACTGGAACAAGCCTCTACTGAAGTGACTATCTCATCTCACTCAAGCAAAATCAACTACTTTTAGGAGGGGTTTGAGGGCGTTACCTTATTTTCCCCCTTAAGGATGAAGGCTGCACCTGGAGCTGCAGAGACATCCATCACATTTACATATTTAAATACTCCAGCAACCATTCTTATTACTTCAAACTTTAATCTTCCCTCTAGAGCACATTTAGCGGCCAACCTGCCCTTAGCTCTTACTGCATCTTATCAAAGGGACACTGTCTTATGATCAATTAGACTTATTACCTTGAATATTCAATTTCTGCCAAGCCACGACTTATATCATCCCTTCAGAGAATCTGTTCATGAACACGAGGCCTACAGTCATCACTGAGTGCACTTTCACATTTTGGGGGCTTCTTTCTCTAGGTTAATGTAGCTCCCTTCTGCTCACACAGTCTCTTTCCCAATGTGGTACAATTCAATTAGGTTTCTACTTAATGAATTATAATTACATGCCCATCTTGTCTCTCTGAGAATAGACTCAATCACCCTTTGTGTGTTCTCAATGTCTTCACAGTTAGAGGCGGAATCTTAGTTTAATCTCACACCTGGGCAATCACAACAATAACACGTGTAGGTTTTACCAGTTTCACTTGCAGAGAACAAACTCTTTTCTCTGATAGCTACACTTGGAGTTGGATCTCATTGCTAACCTCATGGCATGCCAAAAGTATTGTACCCTGGGTGGGGTCTTGGCCAGTTGACTAGCTATTGTGGATGGGGCCCAGCTGTCTGTGTATTAACAAACTCTCCAGGGGATTCCAAGGTACACTGAAGTTTGAGGACTACTAGGCTAAACAGTTCTTTATTTTTTTTTTTTTTTGGTGGCTAGCCAGTACAGGGATTGAATCCTAGACCTTGGTGTTATCAACACCACACGCTAATCAACTGAACTAACTGGCCAGCTCCCACTAAATGATTCTTGATGCCACAAAAAACTGTTCAGGATCCTAAAGGGTCTTATCTAATAAAAATTGGAAGAAAGAAAATAATTCTAGCCCTACTATTACTCCAAAGACAGAAGGGAATACAGGCATCACTAGACGGCCTAATCTATAAATTGAGCAAGACAGGGTGTTAGAAGACTGTAGAATATGGCAAGTAAAACAGAAAAAAAACTAACTGCATTTCCCAGCCCAGGGAACTACATAAAAATACCTATATTAGTCCATTTCTGTTGCTTATAACAAGATACACAGAACTGGGTAATTCATGAGAAAAAATTTATTTCTTACAGTTTCTGAGGCTGGAAAGTCCAAAGTCCAGAGAACACATCTGAAGAGGATCTTGGTGGTGGTAAAAATGACCCAAGGGTCTCACATGGCAGAAAATGGTGGAGAAGAGAGAGACTAACCTCCTCATTCACTCTCCTTTTAAAGCCCTCAGAACCACGCCCCTGGCCACCCTTTCTAACCCATTCACTATGGCATGGTCCTACAATCTAATCACCTCTTCAAGGTGCCACCATTTGATTACCATAATAGGATTTCCCACCCTCTTACCAGTCACAGAGGGGTCCAAGTTTCTAATACATAAACTTGGGGGACACAATTCAAGCTACAATGAGTTTGGGAGGGATATTCAATCCACTTTAATACCTATCCATGTTTTCAGGTGAGTGTACCCCCTTTTTAAGTTTACTCTATCAAAGATCATCACAAGCCCCCAAAACTTGGAAGAGCAAGGAGTTTGCTGTGGCTCGGTCTTACAATGAAAGGGGGTTGGGGGTGGGAAAAGAGGCTGTAAATGCAGATTGGAGCAAGATCATAAGAGGCTGAGTCCTTCTTAGGCACTGGGACTTTCATCCCATAGATAACAGGAGTCCCTAGAGCTGTTTTTAGTGTTCGAGCCACGTGGTGATGTAAGGAGACCTGGGTTTCAGAATATTATTCTGGTGGCTGGGCTGGGGTGCAGTTGTCAGTACTGGCGATAAAGGCAGAGGCTGATTACTGAGAAGCTGGTATTCCAGGAGATGAGAACCAACCAAGGGCCCCACAAAAGGGAAAGAAAAGAGGAGTCAAAGTACACGGATCTTTCAGGAAGAACTTTTAAAACATGGTGCCAGACCAGTGTGGAAAATTTGGGGAAGAATTAGTAAAGATGGTCAGATTTCTAGTTCAGGTGTGGGTAGGATATAGTGCCACTCGTCAAGGTAGGTAATACCAGGAAGAAGAGGGTTTAGAGGAGAAAAACAAGTTTTATTTTGAGCAGACAATGCTTATGGAAGCCCCACAAAAGGGAAAGAAAAGAGGAGTCAAAGTACACGGATCTTTCAGGAAGAACTTTTAGGACATGGTGCCAGACCAGTGTGGAAAATTTGGGGAAGAATTAGTAAAGATGGTCAGATTTCTAGTTCAGGTGTGGGTAGGATATGGTGCCACTCGTCAAGGTAGGTAATACCAGGAAGAAGAGGGTTTAGAGGAGAAAAACAAGTTTTATTTTGAGCAGACAATGCTTATGGAATCTGTGTGAAAGTCACATGGAGGTATCCAAAGCCATTTAATTTCTTTACCCCAAAGGGTGGAAAACATGCAGCAAACTCACACTGTGGTCCAACCTCCACTACTCACACCAGGCTCTCATGAGTTACGCAGGTATCTACCAATCTATAACCTGCAACAGGGAAATGGAATGAACAATAGAGGCTCCGTCTCAATCCAGGTGTGTCTGTGAAATCCAGGCTTGACTTGAAATTGAGCCGTACTGGAAAAACATTTCATATTTTTAAGATTTATTTGGGGTATTATTTTCTAAGTGATGTTTTTAACCAACTTTTCAGATCTCCACTGGCTTGGGCTGAAAATTAAGCCAATTTAGAACAAATCTATCACACCCTTTGGCATCTCAGGGTTTTAAAGGATAAAAATTAGAAGACAGAGCCAGTTGTCTGACAGCATGTGATGTGAATGTCATGCAGATTAACAGAGAACCCGTTTGCCAAGTTTTAATCAATAGTAGTGAATTGAAAAGAAGGTACCAGTCCTGATAGTAATGCTGTTTCCTCAGTCTCTGCATACACAATTGACTACACTTGTCTCCTCAAACCATGCAAAAAAAAAAAAAAGTTACTCAATCCTGGCATTCTTAATTTCTTCTCTCTCTTCATGGTTTAAGGAGGCTGAAGGAAATGGGTCCAGTAGTGTAATTCAGTTTCAAGAAATGGGCAAGAGCCCAGATCAAACATGATGCATTCCCAAGGGTCTGGAAGATTCACCTCTGGTCCCAGTTTCTTCTTTTTGTTGACCTGTAAAGCGAGTTAGTAATAAATGAGTCATATTTTAGCAGTGGGCCTCTCAGGGCAGTTATTTGCTATATTTTATGTTTGCATCCTGACTCACTTAAAAAGTATCTACTGAAAGCATTCTGGACACTGGTGAATAATATCTGGTACAAAATGTTCGAAGAGTCGCTAGTGAGGAGAATGCAAGCAAGAGTGGTATCATCTGCTGATAAATCATTTGCATTTAAACAGCCTCAGAGCCATTAGTCTAATTGAACTGTATCAGAGTCTTCTCATGTTAACCTCTCCATGAACCAGAAGCTAAGAGAAGAAGGAAAAAATAGCCTGTTTTGTTTTCTGGGAAAAATTAGAAATACATACTGCTCTCTGACTGTTTGAATACTCCAGATAAAGAAACACTTGGCTGTAGAGATCATTACTTGGGCAAGAGTGCTAGAGCATAAAGGCTATAGATCTTTCATGAGATGACCCAAACTGCTAAGCCCTGCATCAGAGTGTCAGAGGGCTGATTTTTCATGACACAGAGCTCATGGCACTGAGCAGGAGGGTGAGTGGTCCTGGAGATCAGCAACAGAGAGCCCCAAGAGCTGCTCCCCTCACAGTCCGGTCCTTTATATTTGAACCCCTGTCTTGGGACAGAAAGGCCGGGGCAAGGGAGAGCAAGAGAGAGACGAAGCACTCGTGTGGGCACGTGTGTGTGCAAAGCGGACAGAACGTCTGCTTTCATGCAGGTGTGGGTGAAGCTGTATTCTTCACCCAACAAGGGGGAAAGTGTGAGATGAATAGTTGACACTGGCTAAAAACAGTTTACCTTAACAGCTAACATAGCGATAGTGTTAACAAAGCAGACCATTGCAGCAACCAAATCCTGAGCTGTCAAGAAAGGGCTAAGTGCCTAGAAGGTTGACCACGGTTTCTGCAGGCACTCCCCTTGGGCCAAGCTCAGTGCTAGGCAGTAATGGTGTACAAAGTTATCAGCATATAGTGCGTGCCCTACAGAGTGGTTGACAGGAAGCCTTCACTTCACCAGCAGCACCACCCTTGCCCTGGCCTTGCAGTGGTCACCATGGGGCAGGAATGACAGGCAGGTGACCTATGGTGCAGGTACACTCTGACAGGCCAGTCGGCTATGATCACTGAGATAGAGGGACTCCAGGTTCCACCTTCACCCACACAGCCGTTAAATCAAGCATTGCCAACCCAAACCCCAGAAAAACCAATACGGGACATATATGCATCAGGATGACTGTGGTGAACGGAGGGGCTGCCTCTGCTCAGTGCTGACCAAGTGCTGTCAAGTAGGAAGGACATGGCCATGTTATCAGATGCCCCAACTTCTCAAGAAAAGCAACACATCAGATTTCATAAAAAATCTCATGAGGTTTAATACTTCGCAGACATTGTGCAGGCCAAATGAAATGCTCCTCAGGCCAGGATCTTTGTTTCACTCCTTCACCAGGCAAGAAAGCCTTTCACTGCAGAATCAGAAATACAGAGCTCTAAGTCAAAGCCTGTGGGAACTGGGAACATTGCTGCTTCCTGGGAGTTGGGGAAAGGGTAATGAGGCACATAGGTTGTATGTTCCCAAAGAGGATACTATGAATTGCGAGATCAATCCTGGGCACAGGCATATTTTGTTGTTATAGTCATTATGTTAGGGTAACCAGTGACCACAGCAATAGCCAAAACCACATCTGTCATCAAAGGAGTGTGCGCATATGTGTGTGCGTATGTGTTTGTGCCTGCATATAAGTGGGGTAGGGAATGGGTGGGCAAGAAAAGTTCTACTAGAACCCCAGAGGGTGCTGCAAAAGCCACTCTCTCAGATCAGTTCCCTTTCTACCCTTCACACCTCTCAATCATCTCAAAGCATGCCCATTGCCATTCTGAACCAAAGACAAGAATCAAGCTTATTAATATTTGGAATATTAATTGACTTTTTATTATTTAAAGGATGCTCAAAGCATCTCATTTGTATGGCTTAAAGGAATACAAATTGTCAGGAGCAGAATTTGGTGAATGGCACACAGAAATGTAATGAGTTGGCTCTGGCTGCCAGCTCTGTGTCCGTCTTCCCACCAGGCCATTGTCCCTGGGGCCCTGGCAATCGAGGATGGCTTTACTGAAATCCTACTCCAAGCCTGAAGTCTCTCACTGCGAAGGGTTCTGTTTACTTTTTCATATAGAAAACAGCTTCAAAGGGCATTTTTTGCTTTGGTTTTCCTTTGGGCAACATAAAAGAGGAGAACAAAGGGAATTTAGAACATCTTTGCCACAGGCCACTCAGCAGACAGTTTAAGTTTAGAAGCGCCAGTGAGACGCTGCTCCACTCCTCGGCATGCCCAATGTGGCTCTTAATGCTGCAGGCAGAGTCCTAAAGCCACTTTTTCAGCAGGACCAGGTGGGAGAAGTTCCCTTCTCAGGGCCAGGAAGGAACTTAGCTGACAGCAAAGTTAAGAATGTGCCCATGGTCCCACAGCAAGTCCGTGGCTCAATTCTCCTTGCACGTTGGTGTTGACAGCCAGAGCGCCATTGTCGAGCTTTCTGGTTTCAAATCCTAGCTGTGTCACTTCTTAGCTCTGTGATCTTGTACAAATTGCTTAACCTCTCTGTGATCTCGTTTCCTCATTCATAAAGATAATAATACCTACTTGGTAGAACCACCTGCCATGAGGATTAAACAAGATAATACACATTCCTGGTGTACAGTAAACAACGAACAAACGTTAGCTGGTCTTATTGTTGTTATTATTATCATTATCACAGAAATCAGCTCTTAACTGAAGGTAAATTCCTTTAGGGCAATAGTAAATGTGCATCTAAAGAACACTGATTTAGGGGTCAGAAGACCAAGAGATAGAAGTCAACATTTTCTCTAGGTAGCTGAACAGCCAGGTGACCCTGGGAAGAGAAGGGAGGGGAAGGGAAGCCACTGAATGATTATTCACTTGCTCAAAAACTGATGTGATGATTTTTTTTTATTTTAAAAAGATATGCAAATGGCCAACAGTCATATGAAAAAATGCTCAACATCACTCAGCATCCGGGAAATGCAAATCAAAACCACACTGAGATACCATCTCACCCCAGTTAGGATGGCTAAAATCCAAAAGACGCTGAACGATAAATGCTGGTGTGGTTGCGGAGAAAAAGGAACTCTCTTACATTGTTGGTGGGAATGCATAATGGTGCAACCCCTATGGAAAATGGTTTGGAGGTTCCTCAAACAGTTGCAGATTGATCTACCATATGACCCAGCTATTTCACTGCTGGGAATATATCCAAAGGAATGGAAATCATCAAGTCGAAGGTATACTTGTTTCCCAATGTTCATTGCAGCACTCTTCACAATAGCCAAGAGCTGGAATCAGCCCAAATGTCCATCATCGGATGAGTGGATACGGAAAATGTGGTATATCTACACAATGGAATACTACTCAGCTATAAAAACGAATGAAATACTGCCATTTGCAACAACATGGATGGACCTTGAGAGAATTATATTAAGTGAAACAAGTCAGGCATAGAAAGAGAAATACCACATGTTCTCACTTATTGGTGGGAGATAAAAATAAATAAATAAAGTCACACACACACAAAAGAAAAAAAAAACCGGGGGCGGGGAGAAGAAGACATAACAATTACAGTTCCTTGAAGTTGACACGGCAAGCAAACAGAAAGGACATTGTTAGGTGGGAGGGGGGAGAGGGAGGAGGGAGGGAGGTTTCAGTAATGGGCCACAATAATCAACCACATTGTATATCGACAAAATAAAATTTTAAAAAATAAAATAAAATAAAATAAAAACATTCCCTTTAATCTACTTTTCTATTATTGTGAAGAGTCGATATTAATTGGCTACCCTGAATATAAGTAAAATATTTGCCATTTTGAAGAAAAGAGTTAAATTGTTACAAATCATTTGAAAAGCTACATCAGGATGCTTCTGGCACTATTAAGAAGCTGTGACTCTCTAACCTCACTCCTATGGATTTGTCCTGAGAAGTATTTTAAAATGAGAAAAATGATTAGTGGATGAAGTTGCTCATTGCAGTATTATGTATGATCCCAAAACATTGAAAACTTTCTAAATGTCCAACCATAGGAGGATGAGCTAGTAAATTAGAAGACATTAACTTGATGGACTATATTGCAGGCATTAAAATGAAGTCTGTGGCACTTAGTAGCAGTGTGAAAAGGCAGAATAACAAATTTCATATAGATCATGAGTATTACTATCTAAAATAAAGCAGCTATATGAGTGTGGTGAAGTTATGAAGGACGTTTAAAAATTTTTAAATGTATCTTTAAGTTTAACATTGCTTTTCACAATCAATAAAATTAGAGAATTGACATTTTAAAAATATAGAAGACCAAGTCTTTTGGTCTGGGGACAAGAAGGTTAAAGAAAGACAGCTGTCTTTAAAGTATTACCTGGACTGTCCCAGCAAAATGGCCAAGTATGGCCTTCCAGGGCTATGTCTTTCCAGTGGAATCTGACCCCGAAAAGTCTAGGTCTAATTTATAATGCTTAGTTAACGCCAAGAAATAGTTGCATTTTAAAAGAATTCTCAACCACCAAGTTTTTCATCCCCAAAGAATGATCCAAGAAACACCTCTGGAGTCAAAATTTGAAGGGAGATGAATTAGGAGCTAACATGTATTGAAACTCCCTTTTCTGGGTCCTCTGCTATTTCTCTGCATATTTGCCCTCTCATTGACTCCTCAAAAAAACCTCACGATACAAGCAAAGTTTTCAGGATAAATTATGTGTTCAGGATAGCTCAGAAAGGCTATGTTAACAGGCTAAAGGTTATGCAGCTAGAGACTGAGATTCTAATCTAACATAAAATTTATGGGGACAGTAAAACACCATGGAAAACTGCATTTGGTGTCGTGTTAACTGAAAGAAAAAAATACAAAATCATTACTACAACATAAAAGCATTCAGCTAATTTAGAAACACACAAAAAATTAAAACAGTTTTGCAAGAGTGGTGAAATTAGAAGTGATTTTTTTCAACTTCTTTTATAGTGATAATATTATTTTTGTAACAAAGAGGCTTATGCTATTTTGCATTGCATGGTGTACCCTCACCCTGTGGAGGACTGGGATGCCCTGGCTTAAACCATTATTATATTAAAAATGAAACTGAATAAATGAATAATAATGATAACAATAAGAGCTGCTGTGAATTAACCACAATTGTCACGATGATTAGAGCAGCTATGAATTAAGAAGCCAATAGGAATTGTAATGGCCATTGTGATAATGAGTTAAAAAACGAGTGCATGCAAATAGATCCATGAGGAAAGGGGCTGGGAATATATGGTGGAAAATGGAGAGTCTGTGGATGGTGATGGAAAATTATAAGAGCATCATTCCAGCCAAGAAGGGATTCCAACAGAAGCATCAACCAGAGGGATTTCTTCCACAGAGTGACTTGAGCTAGACTACACAGGACCAGACCCAGCTGAGAAGAGCAAACATAAGATATCCCATGTGACAGCTGATGCCCAGGTGTTTCGTGTATGGCGATGACAGGGATGGACTTCTCCAAGTGGAATGAAGATCACAAAAGTGCCCAACGAAGTTGGCAAGGCTACACCTGAACATTCTGCCCTTACAAGGAGCATGTGCTGGCTCTGAATTCTGTGTAAGATAAACTCCAAATATAGAACAAGTTCCACCTACAGAATTAACTTGGATTGACTTTATATCTCTAGATCTGCAGACATGGCTGCTCAGAATATAAAATTCACCAAGTAATGGCCCTACAGACAACATGTGTCACAGCAAAGTGACATATGTGCACATGCTGATGGCAGTGGTAATTAAGAACACAGACTTTGGAGACAGAGACCTGGGTTCAAGGCTGCCACTTATTAGCTATACTTGTCAGACAAGTACCTACCCTCTGGCCTCAGTTTTGTCACCTATAGAACAGGGACAGTAGTAGAACCTACCTAACAGAGTTGTAATGAGAATGAGGCGATGATGTATATCAAGCTCCTAGCGTAGTACATAGTATACCATGAGTGCTAAATCATGTTAATTATTATAACTAATGTTTTCAGAGTGAATATGTCAAGTGATGTAACAATTCATAAATCAAAATTTTATTTTTAACCAGAATTGCACATCTATTGGCATACTGTCTTTCAACTTTCTTTTCTAAGATTCTGCATTAGAGAAATGATCTGTCTTACTATATTTGAAGGAGGTAACTGGAGGCCAGCCATAACTTGTCTGAAATGTTGACAGTGAGGTACTATTTCCAGCATAGATATGGTGTGAGGAAAGGGATAGAAGCTGAGTTTTTGAGAGCAGACAAGAAAGCAGGTACCAAGGAAAGCTGAGGGGTTCACTCTTCTGACATCTTTATAGCATAGGTAACCTTCTATTTTGGATTGACAAGTAAATAAATGGCACTTATTGGAGGTATAGGTTTTTAACAAATATTTATTAGCTATAAAATAATAATTACTGGGGCCAGCCCGGTGGCGCACTGGATAGTGCGCCGCTTGGGAAGCACGGTGGTGCTCCCGCCCGAGGGTTCGGATCCCACATACAGACCGGTTCCCGCTCACTGGCTGAGCGAGGCGCGGGAGCAGTGCCGAGGGTTGCGATCCCGTTGCCAGTCCCCGGTCCGGTACGGGGGCAACACTGAGGGTTGCGATCCATTGCCGGACACGGAAAAAGACAAATGACAAAAATAATAATGATAATAATAATAATAATTACTAGTAAATAAACATTTAAGTAAATGCCAGATAACAGTAGTTAGTATTTTATTGAGGGCTTATTATGTGTCAAGAAGGATTCAACACACTTCTTATTTGTTAACTTATTAGCAAGGCAGTGCTATGATGCAGATGATTACTCATCCCCATTTTACAGGTAAGGAAAATTGAGGCAGAGACTAAGTAGCTTGCTCAAGTTTGCAATGATGGAATCCAGATTCAAGCCCGGCAGCCTGGCTAGAGAGCTACTCTAGGACAGTGGTCAAGAGACAGCTCAAACATGCTATTTGTAAATTGCAAAGACAATCCTACAAAGCTGGTATTGTTATCTCTATTTGACTCAGCTTTAGAGATGAGGAAACTTAAGTTCAGTGGCATACCAAGGTTGTAGGAGGGTGATGACAGTAGGAATAGTTGGTTGGCCCTGTGGGGAGGAGTATTTTTTATTAACTAACATTGTTTAAAATTGCCAATGCATGGTGAAAAGAAAAAGCAGACTGACTTTTATTCACTTTTGTTATTGCTTTAAATTTTCTACAGACAGTGCACCGCTTACTGCCAACACCTAGGATGGGCTTCTCACCCTATTCCTTCTATCCCACCCCAGCCCCTGCACACACACTTGTCATGCACCAGCTCAGAGAAATTAAGTGAATAAGTTCACACAGCTCTTTAAGTGCTAGACCTCAGCTCTGAAGCTAGGCTCACTTGGTTTCAAAGCACATAAAAGTAAGAAGTAAGAAGATATCACATTTGATTCTTCCCAATTCATTAATTCATTAGAATCACTTGGAAAGCTTAAGAAAATATGTATTAATGCCCAAACCTATTCCACAGACTGATTTAATCAGAATGCCTGTGGGTGGAACATTTGCATCAATATTTTAAAGCTCACTGGCTCTATTCTAAAGTGCAGCCAGAATCGAGACCTTTAGCAAGCCAGTAGAATTTCAATCTGAAATGCATTTCTTTATCTTATAAAAGAATCTCTAGGTAAGACTCCTATTTAGAAACAATCACGCATTGAATTACCCTCCAAGCTGTATCTGAAAATTCTCAGATGGGTCCAGGCTAGCATAAGAAGTCTCTGTATCTGGGAACGGAGGCAGTGAGACGGCTTCAGGTGCCAAGCTGCGCTTCTTGGTGGAGAGCCTTCCCAGACTCTTAAAATTGAATATAAAATGCTGTCATATAAAGTAGAAGCAGAAAAACATAAACGGGACGGAGAGTTCCTTCTTCCAAAGACAACCTAGTATTGACTAGAGTTTTTGCATATCAAACAGTTTAACAGTGTGTAACTCTAGTCTATGCCACTGAGGCTATTTACAGAGTTCCAGGGTAAGAAAGTTCCCGTGGCCTCTGCCTAGATAGAGTCCAGGTGCTGCTGAGGCAGCCTGAATGCTAATATGACCTTTAATGACTAACTTAATTTGACTAAAGCAACTCTTGACCACCCGTGTAGCCATCAGAGCACATGGAAAGACCAGAGGATACCAGTTAGGGCTGGTAGAGTCATCTAGAAAGCTTTAAAAACATGTACCTTAAATTCTTGGGCCCTGTCTTAGCCTGTCTGATTTAAAATTTCGAGGATAAAGAGTTTTAAGTTTAAAAAGTTTCCACAACATGATTTTGATGTGCCTGGTTTGATTTCCATTGTGGTACAGGTCTTGGGCCACGATGTGACTAGGACAGCTTTAGAAGGTCTTTAGGCTCCAAAGACCTCTCCCACCTACTCACCAAATGCCTGGAGAGTTACCATGAAAGCAGACCCCTTCAAGTCAAGCAAGCATGGCCCAGGAGCCCCCAACTTCAATCAAATGCAATGAGGAGGTTCTGTAGGGAACCCAGCACGGTGGAGGTAAGGCTGGGGATGGAGCACATGTGGGTACAACTGAGTCAGGAGGCCCCACTGCTCAGTGGACAGACCTGGACTTCCAGGTCAGGCTGGTACAGATCCTATTCCTGCCTCTGCCTCTTCACCAGCTATGAATATGTGAATCATTAACCCAATCTCCCTCAGCCTCAGTATCTGCATCTGTAAACTGGGAAATTAAAATGCCTCCCTCACATGTCTACAGCAGTGATGTGTTGCGCTAGTCCTGGGCCTTCTGGTCCTTGAATCTATTCCCCATCCTTCCATGGGTCTGCTTTGTATGACACCTACTTTGCTGACACCTCTGTGATTCTCAGCTGGCTTCTGGCTCGGTTGGCCAATAGGAGACTGGAAGGTGGGAAGAATGAAGAAGCCATGGCACTGTCCCTCTCTCTCTGGCTCGGTGGCATCACTGCAGTGGCTTCTGTCATTGCTCTTGCTCCCACCAAATAGTCCCACCATGATTCTAGCTTCTGCTGATAACCCCCATCCCACGGCCTCCAGTTCCCCTACGTTCTCCTGTTGTCCCCCCAGCCCAGAGGTGGAGGTAGACCCTTGCGATGGCCAGGCTCTGGGCTGCCTCCCATCCCAGACTACGTCACTGGTTCTTCCACCACTGATTCCCGGGTTTACATTCCCTCCCTTTCAAATACTTAAGTGGTTCTTTTTTTTTTTTTCTTTTTCCTCCTAATTAGATTCTTACATTATAATGTTCCAAGTATAGGGCTGGGTAATATTTATGTGCAATAAATTGGAACTATTATAATTAAGTATGTTATAAAAAGCCACTGCTCTTCTGCAGGCACCTCCTGCCATGGTCCTCAGTGTGAGTTCTCCACAGCAAGGTGGCCGACTGTGGCCAAGTCTGCGGAGCCGCTGGAAATAGGAATCCTAGTCAATATTTATATAACATTTACTCTGTGCCAGGCATGGTTCTAACGGCTTTACTTAAATTAACTCATTTAATCTTCACCACAACCCTATGAGGTGGACACTATTACTACTGGAAACAAAGCAAAGTAAAAAAAAAAAAGGTAAGTGACTTGCTTGAGGTCATAGAACTAGCAGGTGGTAGAGACAAGATTCAACCCTATGAAGTCTGGCATAAGAAACGTGCTCCATGACCCCTGTTCTACTCTGCCTCTCAAGATGACTGCCTCGGAAGCAGGAGAAACAACACATTTTCATTCTCAGAGTCCACTGCTACTCAACTCGGAAGCCTCCCATGTGAAGGGGCCTCTCTCTCTCTCTCTCTCACAGTTTCAGACCTTCCCAAGAACTACGACATCTTGCTGCAGCATGCCTGCCCAGCTTGGCCCAGGAAGGCCCTGCATCTAGCCCTGAGGCTGCTTGGTACCCGCTGCCTTTCCCCTGCTTTAATAAACACCTCTCGTGGAGCCTGACCACACAGGAATCCATAAGTCATTAACTGCAGCTATATTAAGCCTATAAAAATCAATTGTTAATATTCCAACAATCTTCTTATAAATTAGTTTATCAGATGGTTATATCATTCACTAATTAACTGAAGGCAAAAGGGAACTAACATTTACTGAGTGTGTACACTGTGTCCAGTCATCTTCCAGGAGCTCTACACATATCTCTTTTCCTTCCCGTCCTCCTAGCAACCTGTGAGAGTAAAGTATGATTCCTACTTTACACATAAGAGATCTGAGCTCAGAGAGACTGAGTGAGCTCTGAGTGACGCCATAATTTAAACCTTCATCTCTCTGACTCAACTACACCCCAGTGTCCTCTGAGCAAAGATAAAAGTGTAAATGGGAATTTTGAAGTGTGATCACAAAAGGCAAAATTATAAAGTTTGGGACACTTCCCATGGAGGAGATTTCAGAATTTCTATAGATCAGTTATTGCCCTGCAGCTCACGTTTTCCGCGTTTGAATGGAAATGTCTACAGCAGTATCCTATGCCTGCTCCCCACTGTATGCTGGGGGGAGGGGGGGCGGCCTGCAGACAACTATCGCTCTAATGTTACAGATCCTCATATTGAGAAGAACTGTACTCAAGAAGCTGTACTTAGCTATAGTCAAGGAGTCTTACCTATACCTGACCCTGATATAGATCATGATATTCAGGACTTTGAGCTGTTGCTGCAATGGAATAAGGCATTGGGAGACCTTGGGAAAGGGTGAATATATTTTGCATGTGAGAGAGAAGTGAATTGTTGGGAACAAGAGGTTCGAATGTGGTAGGCAGACTTTAATATTAAATTATATAATTTAATGTTTAAAATATTTAAATATTAAAAAATTAATATTTTAAATTTTATATATTTAATATAATTTAATATTTAATTTTATGACTGGACTTTTTGCTTCTTTTACTGTTGAACTTTGAGAGTTCTTTGTATATTCTCGATACTAGTCCTTTGTCAGAAGCATGGTTTGCATAGATTTTCTCCCAGTATATAGCTTGTCTTTTTTTTTTTTTTAATTTTTATTTTGTCAATATACAGTGTATATGATTATTATGACCCATCACCGACACCTCCCGCCCTCCTCCCTCTCTCCCCTCCCCCCCAAGAATGTCCTTTCCGTTTGCTTGTTGTAACAACTTCAAAAAAAAGTAGTTGTTATATCTTCTTCCCCCCCCCCCGGTTTTTTTTTTTTTTTTTTTTTTTTTTTTTTTTTTTTTT
>NW_007727825.1:37186-40599 GCF_000696425.1 Galeopterus variegatus | reverse complement strand
ATTTCTTTTTCTCTGTCTGACTCGTTTCACTCAATATTATTCTCTCAAGGTCCATCCATGTTGTTGCAAATGGCAGTATTTCATTCGTTTTTATAGCTGAGTAGTATTCCATTGTGTAGATATACCACATTTTCCGTATCCACTCATCTGATGATGGACATTTGGGCTGATTCCAATAGCTTGTCTTTTTATTCTCTTCACATGGGCTTTCTCACAGCAGAAGTTTTTAATTTTAATGAGGTCTAATTTACAAATTTTTCCTTTTATGGATTGTGCTTTTATTGTCAAACCAACTCTTTGTCCTAAACCTTGAAAATTTTCTTCTGCTTCTTTCTAAAAGTTTTATCATTTTGTAGTTTTATGTTTTACATTGAAGTCCATGACTTGTAATTTTTGTATAATCTGTGAGGTTTAGGTTGAAAGTTTTTGTTTTTCTTCTTGTTTTTTTTTTTTTTTTTTCACTTATGGCTATCCAGTTGTTCCAATACAATTTCTTGAGTGGATGGGTGATTTTTAAAATTTTATCCTAGACATTTTGTTTAATATATTAGGAGGCTCTGACTCTGGTTCTATTTAAATCTCTTATTTAGCAGAATGTCACACTGTTTAGGTGTAGGTTTAGCTCATGTGTTTTGACTTACTTTTGTGGACTATGATTCAAACAGAAGTTTAATTTTCAGAGCCTTTGTGGTTTTATTTTGGCTTGCTTTGTTTTATCTGGTGCTGCTGGGGATCCACTGGTGCTAGTGCAGAAAGTGAAAGGGATTTCTTCAGGCCGGACCACTGAGTATGGGAGAGGGGCAGAATGATTTTAATTAGGCAAATGATATCATCAGTTTTATACTTTAGAATTGGTTTTTTCACTTAATATTAGAAAATAAGCACTATATTTTACTATATTGCTTTCTATATAAGCCATGAATAACATTATTTTTAACAGTTCTTATGTTGTTTTAACCCCCAGGTTATATCCAGAAGATAACAGCTGGGGATATGAGAAATTGGGAAATCAGCATTGGTGTTTTTGTATCATTTTGTTTTCTAAGGTATATCTCATGCCTTTATCTTAGCTGTTTGTCTTTCTTGCCCCCTTAACATTCCAGGAAGGAAAGTTTAATGAAAATGATGGTTTCAAGAATAGAAGGATCCCATTTTGGGGGATATTACTGAACTATGGCATTTGAATTGTGGGTATCAATTCCCATTTTCAAAGTGATATAAAATAAGAGTTTATATTTTTAAGTATGATTAACTTAATTTTAAGAACATATAAAAATTAAGTCTACTTAATAATCTCTGCATACCCTTCCCCAATGAGCTATATAAGCTCCATCAGTCTTGAGGATCCTCCTGCAACTATAAAGCAAAAGACACAGACTCCCTACCTAGCACCATGACACTGGGGTGTCCCTTCACATCATTTAGCCCTGACGAATCCATCATCCTAGTCTGTAAGGTCCTTTCTCAGCCTGGATTTCTCTGATGAGACTGTTCTTTCCTGAAAAAACAGGACATTGCTTCCCACAGCTTGCAAAAACCATAGTTTCTCTCTCACTTTTCCAGACTCTGGAAATTTCATTCTAGTTTTGGGAAAATCCTTTCATTTATCTTCAAAGACTAGGCTCTGGAGCAGACTATAGGTTCAGACCCTGGCTCTGCCATTTATGAGCCAGGTCGCCTTGGCTAAGAGCCTCTACCTCTCTGTGCCTCACTTTTCTCATACATAGGAAAGCCCCCAGACTCAGGCCTGGCATTCAATCATCTTCATTACTATCATGTTCATCATCATCTTCATTCTTTTTTCTCTAGGCTCTCCCTTTCTTCCCCTCCAAGATAACCAACGTAAGGTCCCCGGTGGCTGTGGATATTGAAAATCAAAGCTAGGAAGAGACAAATCTTGCCTGCCTTGTCTGCCCTTGGCATAGTCACAAACTTCGCCTAAGCCAGGAAGCTAGAGCCTGCTACCCCTTTGGGAAAATAAAAAGAGAGAAGATTATAAATCATTATCTGCAAAGATTACCCTGCCAATTGTGGTGGTTTTGTAACTGCATACATTTATCAAATCTCTTAAAGTTGGTGAATTCTATTGTCTGTAAATGATACCTCAATAAAGCTGACAAAAGAAATTACCCTGCTATATGAATAACACTATAGTCAAGCAAATTATTTAGGAATAATTTGAATGTGGATTTTCTTAAATGGGGGAAATTACCATTCTAGTTTGTCTTAGCACTTTTAATATCTCCCCTATGAGATGAAGCCAAGACTTTTAATCATAAATTACCCAGTGATTCGGATGGTTCAGGGTGATGTTTGCCTCTCTGTGAATTCAGCACAAGAGAGCAGAAAAGAGTCAAGTGTCCCTAAAACTTTGTTTTTATACCCTGGGATTATAACAAAACAATAATCACAACTTCCATGTGCACATTTAGAGCTAGACACGTTTTCAGAAAGTACCTCATTTAATCACCTCAATGGCCCAATATGTCAGTAAGCCAGGGATTGTCCCCACTCGACAGATGAGATGATGCTCATGTCCAGAAAGAGGTGACTTGCCCAAGGTCACACAGATGGGAAGTCCCATTGCCAGGCCTTGAGCCCTGGTGTTTTATGGATGAATACCATGTTTTATTTACTACATCACTGGACACAGTGATCATATTTTCATTTCCCTCCAGGGCCTAGCAGTACAAATTCCTATCATACAATAGGATTCTGCTGGTCTGAGTCTGGAGCCTTGTGTTGTCATCCTGCAGTGAATGCCATATTGCTATCACACTGGCCTCCCAGGAACAGATGGAGAGAAAATGCAGAATGTTCTTCCTCCTGCTCCCGTTGTTCTGATCCACGTGAATTGTGGTGCAGCAAAGGGAAAATGAAAAGGTAGCAATTTGCCTCTAAAGCATCAAATTGCCATCTGGTCTGAAGGAAATTATTTATTATTTAACCATTGCCACATAGGATTTGCAGCAGCTCCAAAAAGAGTTTTTGTTTTGCTTTGAGGAGTTGGACAATTTCAGAAGCCAATTTCACCACCTCTTTGCTTCCTGGCCCACAGATAAGGGGTTGCTTCCTGAAATTAGATGACTAATTGATGTGCTCCATGCATGGAGGAGACAGCAAGAATCTCCTGGAACCTCAGAAATAAAAGAAGAATCAAATGATGATGGATGAGGTTCCATCTGCAGGAGAGACCTAACTGAGTTCTGCAAATGGAAAGCTGAAGAAATCTGGGAACAATCAAGTTTAATCATTGAGTGCTGAAGACAATCTCCAGGGACAACAATGGAACATACTATCTCTCAGAATGCTTCAGCCTCATTGTATTAATTTGCTAGCACTGCCATGACAAAGTATACAGACTGGGTGGGTTTTTTTTTTTTTTTTTTTTCCTTTTTGTCTTTTTTCGTGAC
>NW_007727825.1:14753-36946 GCF_000696425.1 Galeopterus variegatus | reverse complement strand
ACAGCCAGTGAGCGGCCGGTCTGTATGTGGGATCCGAACCCTCGGCGGGAGTGCCGCCGCGCTCCCAAGCGGCGCACTGTAGCAGTGCGCCACCGGGCCGGCCCTAGACTGGGTGTTTTAACAAGAAAAATTTATTTTCTCATGGTTCTGGAGGTTAAAAGTCCAAGATCAAGACATCAGCAGGATTTCTTCTGAGGCCTCTCTACTCAGTTTGTAGATGGCCGTCTTCTCCTTGTGTCTTCACATGGTCTTCACGCTGTATCTATGTCCAAATTTCTTCTTCTTATAAGCATACCAGTGATATTGAATTAAGGTCCATACCCCTAATGATCTTATTAAATCAAACCAAAAAAATTTGAGCTGAGAAAGCCTCTGTACTTTAGTACTTGAGCTCTTATGAACCGCAACCTGAGTATATAAGCACATGGTCAAATTGAGAACATAACTTAGAAGTGTGCTTCTGTGAGGACAGCTGAATCTCCGTCAACTGCAGGTGGTCAACTATTCTGTACCTCACTTCCTTTTTCTGTACAGTCACTTCTCTTTTTTGTCTGTAAATCTAACTGATCATGTGTATTACTCCTCTTCTGTTGCTTATAACAAAATACCTGGAACTGGGTGATTCATAAGAAAACAGAATTTATTGCTTACAGTTTCAGAGGCTGTAAAGTCCAAAGTCTGGGGAATGCATCTGGTGAGGTGACTCTACAGCAATGCAGCATGTCACTGGGTAAGAAGGGTGGAGTAGAGAGTAACTCCTTATTCCTTCTTTTAAAGCCCTCAGAACCACACTCATGACCACCACTAAATCATCAAATGCATTAATCCATTCACAATCTAATCACCTCTTCAAGACACCACCTTTCAATTACCGTAATAGGATTTCCCACCTTCAACAGTTACAGTGGAGATTACACCGTAATGAGTTTGGGGGACATCCAATCTATAGCACCATGCGCTCTCAGATGTAGTCGCTCTGAATCTGTTCCTACTCTAGGGGCTACTCGACTCGTGAATTGTTTTTATTTTTTTCTCTTTTCTTGCTCAAATTAAACTTTGTTAAATTTGATTTTTCTAAATTTATTCTTTAAAAAAAAACCAAATTCCTATCTTCAAATATAGTCACATTCTGAGATACTGGGAGTTAGGACTTTAACACGGGAATTTGAGAAGGGGGGACACAAGTCAGCTAGTAACACTCCTTAAATGTCTTGTGTCTTGTGCCGAGACCTGTCACTTTCAGATCTCTTTCCAATCTTTGCCCTGATCTATTCTGTACTGTAGAAAAGTATATTCCCCAGGCTCCCTGGCCAGTGGGCTCTGGGTAAGTAGAAGGCATTGATGCAAGACTGAATGTTGGGAGGAGAGGAGAAACCAGCACGCTTCTCCCTCTGCCTTGAGCAGCCTTCCTGAAAGTGGCTGCCTCTCCTCCATTGTCCTGGCACCTTGTAGAAAGCTCCTCTTTCTTGGTCCCCATTCCTGTGGGGTAGTTCCCACCAAGTCTGTAGCTTCTGTGAGATGGCCCCGGCTTCTGGATTCTGGTAACCCCACCTCCTAGATTCATCTTCCCAGCCCTAAGGGTGGAAATACCTCACTGCAGTTGCTAATCTCTGAGGTGCTACGCTACGATATCTTCTCTTTGGCTTCTCGGCTCCCCATCACCTGGCTAACCAATTCCCAGCATTAACTTCCTTCTTTTTAAATGACTTAGAATGCCTTCCATTTCCCTACTGGACTCTGAATTCTTTATCCCCAATCTAAAAAAGATGTTTCTAACAGAAGGCAAAAAATAAAGATCAGCCTAGAATCTTAAAAGACAAAGGAGTGTCTACTATGTGACCATAAAATAATGAACAAAAAACACATATCCTCTCAATTACATAGTTTCTTTCTATGTGAGGAGATAAACATTAACAAAGGTCTCATGTGATGCTCAGACACACAGCCTGCAGCCAACTTCCACTGAGAAAGTTTAATCTTCAGGGTTCCCCACCTGCATGGGCCCCTTCCAAGGCCCTGAGAGAAAGCCAGCTATGTGTTTACATGCTCATATTTTTTTTTGCAAAATTTTTAAAACAAATATTTTTGCATTACGTCTATTAAAGAGGGTTTCAAAATTTGCTTAAGTTTCAAGCCCAGAAAAACATCATCTGCACCCACTACAATTATTTCAGATAGGCAGGCAGGGGCTCAGCCCTAACAGAAGTGATACTGGCATTTAATTGAAAAGCTCCATCTGTTCTCTAGACTCTTGAATTTTGGACACTCTGATCGTGGATTGGAATCATCTCCTGGCCATAGACACTCTTACTCCTCAGCATTATACTGAGGCAACAGTACACAGTTAAGTACATGCTCTAGGGTCGGACAGGCTCAATTATAGTCCCAGCTTCACCTCCTCCTGTTACTGTATGATCTTGAGCCTCAGATTTCTCTTATATTAAATGGGAATAATAGTAGTACCCAGCTTATAGGGTTGTTCTGAGGATTTGGTGAGATAATCCAAGCAAAGGGTTTACGCTTTATGCAGTAAATGCTACATAAATGTTAATCACTGTTAGTATTATTAATATAGACTTGATCTCCAGACTTCCTGAGCCTTGGTCCCTATTTCCATATTTCTTTCTGTGGTCTCTCTCAGACCCTCACTTTGAACAGTTTCTTGCCTCAGAATGGTAAACTTAGTTCATTACCTCTGCCAGCTGTGTCCAAGCCCCAGACATTGGCTTGGAACTTGAGCTTACAAGGAACCTCCCTAGAAATGGACATTGACAGCTTCTTTCCAGCCCACCTGTGCAGAAGCTCCGTATTTCTGCTGGATTTCTCTTGACTGCCTATTCTTGTGCAGCACCACCCCACAAGGTAGCAAGCTAATCCTTTGTTTCTAGAAGCATCTTCTCAGACCAAAGCAGCAAAAGACAAAACTTACCAAGCAGGAAGTTAACGCCATAATCTCCCCCTATTTTCTTGTAAACTCTCTTTCTCCATTACATAACTGACATCCAGAGTTCCTGAGACATCTGATATCTGGGGGTCCCATCTGAGACGCTTTTCTTAAGTTCCAACTTTACACTTTCTACTAGTATACCCCACTCCTGCCAAAATTCCCAAGTACGCATGGTCCATTATTATTATTATTATTACTACAAGGAAAGAAAATTGATATAAGTAACATGGGAATTAATGACAGCTCCATTTGCATTTTCATGAGGTCTTTCTTTAAATAAGTATATTATGAAATACTTAAGATCTACAGAAAGAAATAAAGAATAATACAGTAAATATCTATATTCCAGCACTTATCTTAAAAAGTAAAATATTACCAGGTAAAGCTCCTTTCCTACCGTGTTACCCTCTCTCCTCCCAGAAGTTAACTATATTCTGAATTTGGTCTTTATCACTTCCTTGTATTTCTTTAGATTTTTCCTATACACAGGCATTTGGGTATTCCTAAGCAAGTTAAAGAACAAATATAGTATTTCTACAAAGAGTAAGAACACATGTAGTTGCATTTTTATCCAAATGGATCTGTGGCTGGCCCAATGAGGAAGATTTAAAAACTGAGAAGGGAAGGCCAAATATCCAGTGAGTGTTTCATTTAATTTTCAGTTCTAGAATTTCTTTTGATTCTATTCTTTACAGTTTCATTTTTTATTAATTTTCTGTCTGTTCAATAATTATGACTATCTTTCCTTTTAAAATTTTGAGCATATTTATAATAGCTCTAAAGTGCTTGTCTACTAATTTCAAAATCATAATTATTTTGTATCTTTTTCTATTTACTGCTTTTTCTCTTGACTATGAATCACATTTTCCTGTTTCTCTGCATGTCAATAATTTTTTTAGCACAGTGGACATTGTGCATAATACATTGTAGAGACTAGATTCTGCCATATTCTTCTGAAGAGTGTTGATTTTTGTTACAGCAGACAGACAAATAACTGACTGACATTTTCACCATGGGGAAGCTAGATTTTACCTTTTGTAGTAGTGAATCTATTTGGTTGTTGCCCTTTATTCTAATGCAAGTTCCTTAGACCAGAGATATGGTGGAATTTCAATGGAAATCTCAATGTGTTTACCAAGTCCCACTAACTTGGAAGGAGTAAAACTCTTAGTTCTGTCTCCTACAGTAAGCAGAAAATGGAAGCTCTCCTTAAACCTTTTTACCCCCCAGCTATTGTTTTCTGCTGAGCCCCTTGGAACCTCCCCTGTGCATATGCAATTCACAGTCATCCAAGGATCTGAGCAGAGTTTATATGCATATTTAGAGGCTCCCATGTACATTCTAGAATATCCTTCCTTATTTTCCAGCTTCTTTGGCAGCTCTGAATTCTGCCTTGTAACATGTCAAACCAGTAATATTGTGCCTTTCTGGTTCAGTTCTAGTTGCCTCATGATATATAGTTTGGGAGACCAAAAGAGAAAAGCCATATAAATGTGTATTTAATCCAGTTCAGTTTCCTTCTTTCAAATCCTTTTAAATCCTGTCTGGTTTCTGCCTGCTTTGGGTTACCCTATAGTGCCTTCAAATATTTTTTTATTTTATATTTTGTCCAAAAGTTTATAAGTATTGTTAATGGAAAAATTAGCTGATGCAAGCTACTCTGCCATTATCAGAACTGGATCAAAAGTGACTTTTTTACCAGTTTAAAATATGCTTTAAATGATCAAACCATAGCTTCTCTCTTTTACTTACCATGGACATTAAGGGCATGTTAAAACCAGTTATACAAGGAAGTTGTTTCAAAAACCAGGAAACAGTATCACAAAAATACAATTTGTACTTTCCTGGTAAGTAGGTACTGCCTGGCATGAGGTAATATGCTTCAGTCACTTCTTGCATCATTAATCAAACTCTCCACACTCAAACTATCAACTGTGATAGATTATTTTTATAGACCTATTTTATCTTGCACCCAAATTTTATGGTCATTCATTATAAGACATACTTAAGTAAAATATCCAGTGCAATTCCACTTATAAGCTTCTTTTTAACTCATTAAGGAAACACAATTTTGCAGCAGGCAGAAGAATTTCTGTTTCCCATATGAATATAAAGCTCCAAATGCTCAAATTTACTTTCACAGGCACCTGGATTTTCCTACCAGGATCAGCAGTTGGACAAACATTCACAGGCTCTCCGGGAATCTGACCCAATGTCTCCAGTTCTCCCATCACCCTTACCTAGCACAGACTCAACTGTGAAAATCCAATACATAATGGAGATAAAAGCAGAACTGCTCTGTTTGAGGTAAATTAAGCCCCCCAAAACCTTGTCCACTGACACCCATGCCCCGGTAAAAAGGGATTTTAAGTTCCATTTCAATGAATTAACACATCTCTGGAGGATACAGTTCACAAACTATTCCTGTAGACAAGGGATGGCAAACTTTTTATGGGAAGGGTCAAATAGTAAACATTTCAGGCTTTGCAAACCATATGCTCTCCATCATAACTTCTTAAATTTGCCATTGTAACACAAAAGCATCCACAGACAATATATAAATGTATGGGCTTGGCTGTGTTCCAATAAATTTATTATAGAAACAATAAAGCCAAATTTGGCCCATAGGCTATAGTTTGCTGATCCCTACCCTAGCTGAAAGAGAAAGGGATGCTTTTAAGAAACCTGGAAGCCACTCCTAGAAGCCAGCATGGATTCTTTTTGAAGGTCTGAAAGGTTAGATGATTACCCTTTCTATAAAGAATTTAGTGCTGTAGATTATTTTACTATTGTTTTTGTTATTGTTATTGGTAACACTTTGCCTTCTCAGTCTATTAAATCAATGGCTATTGACATTGTTAGCATCTGGGAAGTGTCTTTGCTTATTTGCTTACCTGTAGAAAATGTTCACTAGAGAATCATCACAAGGATGAATATCTTCTAAAAAGTAGAATAAAAGGAACAATTTTTTTAAAAGTCCCACTTGCCTAAAAAATGGCTCTAGTAAGTCCTCCTTAAATGTTAAAATTATTATTTAAAACCCTAAATCCTTCTTTACCAATGGAACGTGCAGTAGGTTCAGCCTAATACAGTAGAAAAACCTCAAAATTGGAAGCAGGACCCAAGTGACCAGGTTCTTCTACTTCTGCCAATGTGACTTTGTGCAAATTGCTTCTCTCTCTTCTCAATTTCCTTCATTTCCTCAACTATCAAAATGAAGGTGGCTGGATTAGACTGGGAACTGCCAGAAGACCATCCTCAGAGGTTCTTGAACTCGTGGAAGCATCAGGCATTATCTGAATAAAATATCTCTCATATGGTGGTAGAAAAATGTTAAGGTCAACAGTGGACCTAGAATTCAAAAGTGTGAGCAACACTTGGCTAGGTTATTCCACAGGTGCCTGCCAGTTCTAACAACCCATGTTTCAATAAAACCATGTAATTCTATCATTTCCATGCACATTATATAAATTTAATTGTCAATATGGCATTGTTATTCAGGAGGCATTTATTAGTCACATTGAGTTCACACTATGAATGCAGACCAGGATTTGGATTCTTTCCTTGGCTGTAAATCAATTGAAGCTGGCTCCACTGTAGGGCATCATAATGATGTATACAATCAATCTTCCCTCCTCGAAGAAGTCATGATGCCCCGTGACAAGCTATCGGGTTGTCGTGATGGAGAAGCAGATGTGAGACATGATCTAAAGAGCGGCTGGAGTCAAGCAACTTCATTCAGCAGACGTACAGCTGCTGCTCTAGAACTGGAAGTGAATTATTGGAGACGTGAATTGTGTTTGCCTGCTGAGCAGTCATCCCCAGTCTTGTTGCAGCACTGCAGTTTTGCTTGGAAGGGGAAAGAGGGTGAATCACACTCAGTCTGTGTGACTCTGGTGTGGCTGACACCATACCCAGATCTGGGGAGGTCATGTGATCCTAGTCTCTTCAATCAGAATAATCTATCTCCCTGTACACAGAGATCTGGCTTAGAAATGGGTACTTGAGTCACAGAGGTCCAATGAGATTTTGTTCATCACTTTTACTGAAACCATTGATTCACGCCATCTTTTTTAAGATTATTTGACTGACAGAATGGAAGCTATATTTGCCACCACTACCACCACACACACACACACACACACACATACACACACAGCCTCTCAATTTACAAAAAATTACAATTATTGAATGCCTGGATTCAGCTGTGCCTGAAGCCAACATACCCTTGGACTTTTCGATTATTAGAGCTAATAAATTTCTTTTTTTTCTTAGTCCAGAATGAATTGAATTTATGTGACATGCAATGAAAAGAGGCCTAACAGACTCAAAAATGCCTAAGAAAAAGCAAATTATTATATGAGACTGTACACACACACACACACACACACACACACACACACACACTTCCCTTTGTTCAGTAGTTCCAATTTCTCTCATTTATTTAGGTCAGAAAACCAGGAGTCATCTTTGGCTCCTCTCCTTTTTCTCCTTCCAGTTCCCAAATATGTTTGTTCAGTTGCAAGTTCCCACCAACTTTACTTCTTAAGTATTTCTTGAACTTAATGGCTTTTCTCCAATCTCATGGCCAAGGCTTCTTTAAGGTCTTCCTCCATCCTCAGCAAGACTATTCCAATAACTCCTAAAGAATCTTCTGCATAGAACCTGATTACTCCCAAGCCCCATTCAACCAGAGCAACATTTGTGAAGTGTGAATGTCACTAAACTCTTTCAAATTTCATCGGACTCTCCATTGCCCTCAGTGTAATTCAAATTCCATCGCACTGTGTGCAAGGCTGTGTCCAGCCTCTGTCTGCTGTTCTAGCCTTATCTTTTAACAACTGCCCCGGCCCCTCATCTCTCTTTCCTGCCCGTACCACACATACTACACTTCTCTGGGCTGAAATATTTGCAGTTTCTCAAACAGAACAGACTATATCACTCCTCTCTGTTTTGTAGAATTAAGTTGACCTTGACAAGCACCATCTCTAAGAAATATACCCTGTTATGTCTGCTCTATTAGAACTCACCATATGTCCACAAGTTACCAAACATTGTGCTGCCATTAATTACATGCGAATTGGAACAACTGCATTTTGTTCTGTTTTGACCCAACCACTGATAGGCCAAAGCTCTTAAGACTATTTCCAAACTTCAGTGTAGACATTAACCCAAAGGATTAAAGCCAACATAAAAAATGTAAGAAGTGTTAGAATCTCTAATTTTTCTGATACCTTCTCTAGTAGACTACATACAAAAATAGCCATATTTGTGCTTTCACTTCTGACTAAGACAGAGTAACAGCTTTTCCCTCCACCAAAAATACAAACAAAAAATATAAAACAATGAAACAACCAAAAATACAAACACAAAATATAAAACAATGGTTTACAAGACATGGGGCATCAGGCAACAAAGAACAGTAATACTTGAGAGACAGGAAAGAAAAGAGGTGAACCTTATGACTGACTCAGCATCCTGCTTAGAGCATCTTCAGGCCACGGTGCAGGAAGAGCAACCTTGTCAGAGGCTGTGTTAACTCATGGAGTTGAGGAGACAGAGCTGAGAGTCTTAGGAGACTGAGGCAGTTAGAGTTCACAGGACAGAGGACCAGGGAAGAGAGCTGAACAGAGAGGGCATCCCAGAGATTTGCAGAGATATCCTTAAGCATTCAGCTGAGTACCAATCATCACAAAAATTCTAAATGGCTTTGGAAAGGAATGAAGTTGAAGGACTAACATCACCTGGTTTCAAGTCCTATTATAAAATTCTAGTAAGCAAGACAGTGTGGTAATAACATAAAGATGAACAAATACATCAGTGGAACAAAGTAGAATTTAAAAATAGGCCCACACTTATATAGACAACTGAGTTTTGACAAAGATGCAAAGACAATTCAATGGAGAGAGTATCATCTTTGCAATATATGAGACTGAAACAATTGGATATCCATACCTCACACCATATACAAAAATCAACTCAAAATAATTGTAGCACCTATAACTATAAACTTTATAAAATGAAAACTTTTAAATTTCTGGAAGAAAACATAGGAGAAAGCTTTAGTGACTGGGTTAGGAAGAGAGATTTTAGATACAACATCAAAAGCACAATCCATAAAAGAACTGTTCATTATAATAGGTCAGGTACCATTATTCCACTGAAAACTCTCATTTATTCATATACCATATGCTGAGCACCTACTATGTACTAGGCACCCTGGGAGACCCCAGATGAAGATGTATGAAGGAGTTGGTCCCGCCACAGGAGATTAGAGATTTTAAAGTAGAGGAACAGGTCTGTAGCACTGGGACTGTCAAACTCATTATTTCCTTTGTCCAGGTTGGCTTTGCTGTCCTACATTTTTCCAAATTAGTTCAGTTTTCTCTTGCTGCGGTCTAAATGTTTATTTCCCCCAAAATTCATATGTTGAAATTCTCCCCTCCTCTCCTCCAATGTGATGGTATTTGGAGATGGCTCCTTTAGGAAGTGATTAGGTCATGAGGGTGGAGCCCTCATGAATAAGATTAGTGCCCTTATAAAAGAGGCCTGAGATAGATATCCTCACCCCTTCTGCCATGTGAGGACACAGACAGAAGTTGCCCTCTATGAGCCAGGAAGAATGCCCTGACCTGATACTGAATCTGCTGGAGCTTTGATTTTGGACTTCCCAGACTCCAGAACTGTAAAAAATAAATTTCTGTTGTTTAAGCCACCCAGTCTTAAACTATATTTAATTAAACAGTATTTTGTTGTATCAGCCTGAATGAACTAAGACATCTCTGAACTCAATGAAAATCCCTCCCTACTCAAAAAAGAGTTAAAGAAAAAGGGGACCTATCCCCCTGAACTGAGACAAAATTCAGGCAGCATTAGAGAAAGATGCCAGTCAAACAAAGAAGAGACCAGGAATGTGGAATAAGAGCGCTTATGCTAACAGTCACTGAGGGGCAGAGTTACCTAGTTTGAGGGCAGATGAGAAGCCATACGATTAGGCTACAAAAAAAGAATTAGACTCATCAAGTGCAAATGCCAAACATTTGTTCTTTATATTTTTTAGAGGCTTAAAAACATGGCTTCCAGGCATTCTTCCCACATCAGAGACATTGAGCCCAGAAACAAGCTCATAGTCTTAGTCAATTGCCATTGAAGTCTCCTCTTCTCAAGTGCAAAAACACAGACTTTATAAACTACTCCCAGAGGGCATGACCCCTCAAGACTAGGATCATTCCACTCCCAAGAGATGGTTTAAATATGTAACAACCAGGAGAAGTAACAAAAGTATCAAGTTGTTTTTTTTTTTTGCTTTTTATATCTTTCTCTAAATCAAGAGAATATTCATGGGATTGCTCTAGAAATATTTCTATTAGCAAGTCAAGGAAAGTCACCTCTTGGTGCCCCAAATGTCATTGGTCACTCATCTCCTATAAAAGAGAAGAGTCAGTCACCTCAAGGGGCAGGAAGAGTGGCTGGGTTGTGTCCACAGAACTAGATCTTGGATGGATCTATTTTTGTCATCCTTCCCCAAGCAGGATGGCTCATCAGTTTTACCTTATGCCAGAAATAACTAGCAACTAGTAGTTATTCACTCATCAGCCTTGGGCTGAAGACACAGTACAAGTAGTAGCTGATCAATATCTCATGGTTTTTTGAAAATAAACTAAAAAGGACTTAAAAACCCTCCTGACTAATGTCTGTCTCTCAATTCTGAGCCTTTTACTCCCCACCTTGTTTTTTTGTTTGTTTGTTTGTTTTTTGTTTTTTTCTTTTTTCTTTTTTTGGCAGCTGGAAGCTCCAGGTGTCCAAATTCTTGACCTTGGTGTAACCAGCTGAGCTAACCAGCCAGCCCTCACTTACCACCTTTTTAAGAGAACCTATTAATCTGTCACCTGGAAAAGAGAAGAAAATCTCCTCTAATCCTTATCCCCTGAAACAGACACCCAGGAGGAATTTAGAGACAAATGGAACACCTTCTGCACTGTTGGAGTGTTCTCTACGTCCCCTGGTAACATGTAGCAAGGAGCTGACATGACCTTCAAGGCCCAGGCACTACTTTCTCTCTCCCAGGAGCTCTGAGCAGCCTTCATATACCAGGATTCTCTGCAGGGAGCTCCCCACCAGGAAAGAAAAAGCATCTTTCTTCCAAATTACATCTTTCCCAGATTTCTGGAAAAGCCTTTGCCTCAATGAAGAAGGAAGGCCTCTTTTTAAGCTAGTCACTTCTTTTTTAAAATTTGCTTTATTCATTTATTTTTAATTCTTTTTTTTTTTTTTTTTTGCTTTGACAACTTTGTGTCTTTTATCATTAAAAGTGCAGTATCACTTAAAGGTGAACAGTGACATTTCTAAGAAAATGGTTACTGCTTGGGGACAGCACTATCAATTTTAAAAGGTTATTGCTTCAAAGAATACCCTTTAAACACAGGATGTTAAACAGTGTGAAGCTTAGCATGTCAACAGGCTATACACCAGCAATTTTCCTTTGGTTCTGAAACCTCAAAGAGAATATCTCGTGCAGAAGCAGCCTGGCCTGCCCACCACCAGCACTGTTGACAGCAAGGCACTTAGCCAAGGCCACCTACTTAGCGAGCAAAACTGGATGCTCTTACTCTCCAAGTAACACTGAAAAGAAGTGAAGTCTTAAAGGACACACTTACTTCACGGGTGTTTTCAACTTCTGGCCTCACTTAACAACAGGCCAATTCCAGTAGCACTGTTGGAAGAGCAGAGGCCTAACGTACTTGTGAACCTTCTGGACACAAGGTACCAGGGAGACCTTTCTGTTTTAGCCTGTAACAGACCATCATGGTAGATTAAAGAGTCCATAAATCAATGTCCAAAATAAGCATGTCATAGCCCATTTCACTGGCAGACTATATTAAGTACCTTCCAGATACATTGGCCTCTAGAACTGCAGCCAACTAATAAACACTATTCTATAGGAAAGAAAATCAGCTTAAAAAAGAGACAAGAATGTAGGATATTGGGGGTTGGTAGCAGAATATTCTTTCATTTTAGCCTCATATATTGCTTAAAGAGCCAGTAGTTGGAGTAGCTAAAAGGGATCTGCACATAACAAAAAAAAAAGAAAAGAAAGAAAGAAAAACTATATACACCATATACAAAAATCAACTATCAAAGGAGGGTAAATACCAACCCTCCTTTCGAGAAAATATTTCTTGCTGGAGCTTTTTTCTGTTTTGCAGCCAATAAAATTCAAAAAAGTTCAGCAGTGAAGGGGAATTAGTGGGCCTTTTCCCCAAAGCCCAGGTGAATGCATTCTAGGAGAAGAATCAGTTTCAAATGCATTCTTGCTACATTCTGCAGGGCTGCTCTACACAAATCAGGAAATTACTGTCTTCATCATACATATTGCCTCTGCTAATTAAACCAGATTCCTTCATCTCATCTCTCTTCCATTTAACCTTGTGTTTCTGCTAGAGAGGCCAATATAAAGTCCAGATGCAATACCTGTAGCATAGAAAATAAATGCTCTCTCCAGGACATACGAGATTAAAATTAGTCTATCAAATTGAAGATCTATATCCTACCATTTTGAAAATTCATGTGGATTCCCCCACTATCAAAGAAGTGAAATCCTTTCAAATTTCCTGGTAAGAGTTTGACAGATGAAGGTGTATGCCCATTCCCTTTAGACATGGATTGTTCGGGGATAAAAATCATAATACCTACTGTCAAAACCAATGCTATGAATACAGTTTAATCACTCGTGCTGATAGTGAATGCCGCATCACTCAGCTTGCCCCTTTCTAAAGGTGATTTATTATCTGTCACATGGAAGTTGACAATTTCAGTCACATTGGGGAACATTACATCTGCTCAAGACATCAGCCACTTTCTGTAAATGCTCTCCCATGTGAGGGTGTTACTTGAGAATCAGCACTGGCAAAATCAGAACTCTTTTCAAGGCTGAGCTCCAGTGCTGGAGTCTGGCATGATAAATGGCTGAATTCACTATGAGGTACCCGTACCTTTGCAGACTCACGGGCTCAGTTCCACGTGTCAGTTTTAAAGCTCTGGTACACATCTTTTTAAAATTCCCACACGTTGATTTGGTTGTAACTCAGACTAAAGAACTAAAATCAGACTCTGTCAGAGCTGATTGCACCTTTTCCTGTGCTCCGATACTGACAGCATCTGTTACTCACATTGGCTATTGGAAACAAATATCACCAAAATGAATAGAAGCCTGTATGCTTCTGATTCAAGCTACTACTCTAAGCAATTTATACCCTCTCTACATTTAAGTCTTCTCCAAGGGGATGAAACACAGTAACACCTGAAACTTTTTTCTGTTCTAAGATTACATGCTTAGGAATTGCCAGTGAAAAGAGAACTATGTATTGGAAGACTTAGATATTTAGAAATTCCTTTAAGTACCCTGACTTGAGTAAGAAGTTTCTGACTTTTTTCAGCAGAAAGGAAATTTACGTCTTTGAATTGAGGCAACAGCAAGGAAAGCAGGTCATAGAAAGAGAGAGACCAGCTACGGTAAAATTATTTAAACACCTGGATGCAGCCATTCCTAAAGCAGATGTGTTCCTACACCTTTCAGTTATGTGAGACAATAAATTTCCTTTTAGGCTTTAGCATGTTGAGGTGGAGTTCCCAGTCACTCAAAACCAGATGATTCCTGACTAATAACAGGCAGAATGAGAAATCTAAGGAGCCCCCAAAACTGATCATTATTTTAGCTTTTCTCTGTCCCAGGATGGTACCAAATTTAATATAATTCAACCTCAGACACTTGACCTTTAAAAGAGTTTATGGACTTTGTGACCAACTTTCTCATGTCTAAATCTGCATTTGTCTGCATTAGTCTATAATACAGTAGAAAGAAACCCATGTAGGCTCTACTGAAGGAACAAGAAAAATGTAAACGAGGAGTGAGTTAATTACAGGGATGAATTAATGAGTGCATAACTCCATATTCCAGAGGCCTGGGCAGGCCACACAGAGGCATTAGCCAAGACTGCTGAGACCACATCCGTGTCCTTGAGGCCAGGTGGTTGGGCAGAGTAGCCAAAGGCAGATGGTAGCAGAAAACAAGGGCACCTCACATCTACTAGATTGCCAAGTGACAAACCTAGGAAGCCAAAATATACCTGAATGTCTAAGGAATGAGACTGGGCTGGCACCAGAGCAAAGCTTGATTCAGAGGGACTGAGTCAAGAAGTCCACTAGAATACCCCGGATGGGGCTGGGTGCTCACACCTCACTGCAGGCGGGTGCCAGTGGCATGGTGTGCGGGGGTCAACCTGGTAAAGAGGCTGGAGGTTGACAAAAGGCAGCATATATTTAGGTTTAGGAGAAAAAGGAAAGGGAGACTAAAAGGGAGACTAGAAAAGGAAAAAAGACAGAACAGGAGAAACTTTAAAGTACAGAGGTTAAGATCAGTGTCTTCAGAAATGCAAATCTGGGTTTGGATTTGGGTTCTGCTCCTTGCAAGGGAGACTAAAAGGGAGACTAGAAAAGGAAAAAAGACAGAACAGGAGAAACTTTAAAGTAGAGAGGTTAAGATCAGTGTCTTCAGAAATGCAAGTCTGGGTTTGGATTTGGGTTCTGCTCCTTGCTAGCTATGAGGCTTCGCTTCCTTTCCTCTTTCTTGTCTCTCTCTCTCTCTCCCTCTCTCTCTCTCTCTTTCTCTTTCTCTTTCCTGCTTTCTTGTTTTTAACAGCTTTATTGAGGTGTATTGTACATATCATAAAATTCATCCATTTCAAATACATATATCAAAAGCTCACAACTTTAAATATTTCATCATTCCTGCTAGCAGAAATATATTAAAAAAATAAAGAAATGTGCATGGAGAAATGGATTCTAGGTTCCAAAGCAGTTCTCTGCTGCAGGGCCCATGGAAGGAAGACCCACAGAGACCTATAGTTGAAGAATATCAAATGTAGCTCGAAATTTCAGAGGAGGAAATAGCCAGACTATAAAAGGCAGAGACTTCATGTATGGGAGACTTCTGCATGCTTAGCAAATGCTCCTAAAAGCAGCAAATCTCCAAACCAAAGTTAGAATTTCAGTTAGAGCATCAAGTTGCTGGAAAGACTGTTTAGAAACCTCTAAGTCAGCCCTTTTATTTAATAGCCAGAAGAAGAAAGAACAGAAACACACACACACACACACACACCATGATCTTGGCAAGGTGGATAAGGACCGCTCATCATTAGTTGGTCTATGATAAGTTAAAGAAGGATCCATAATTTCAAAGCCCACATATTCTTTATATTGCTAAGGATAGAGGCTCAGCAGATGGCTTTGTGTTTAGTTAAAATAAACACCTCAGTGAAGTTTCTTTAGACCCACAAAGGCAGGCCAGGAGCCTAATACAACATCAAGTTTCAAATTAAAATTGCTCTACATAATGAAGTAACAAGAATTTTGTGTCTTCTTTTGATGTGTGGGAGGGTAAGGGGTCTGCGGACCCAATCTAAAAAGGGAGAAATGAAGAAGATAATTTCAGAGCAGTGGTTCTCAACCAGGGGTGATTTCATTTCCCCCTGAAAGACATGTGGCAACACCTGGAGATATTTTGGGTTGGTTGTCAAAACTGGGGGGAGGGGTGCTAATGGCAACTAGCGGCAAGACTCATGGGTGCCCTGCCTCCCTTGTTTCCCCACGACAAGGCCAGGCATAGATCCTCCAGATTTCTATTCATTGCCTTATAAATGATGAAATGAACTGCTCATCAGTTCAATTGATCATTGATCAGAACAAAAGTCTTGTTAATCAAACTTTAGTTACGCTTCTGTCTCATTCCTCCAGGCCCCTGAACTTTGGTCCTTCCTCAGCCTGAACCAGAACACGCCCCTCCTGAGAATAGGCTGGCCTCAGGGAGGAACATGCTCTGATGTGTTGTCTGATCGCACCAGCTTTCATCCCACTTCTCCACACCTGGAGTTTTCTAGTCTTGTCTACTCCTCTCTATAAGAGAAAACAAATTCCCTTTTGGCCTAGCCCTTGAGATGCTCTCCAAACCCATGGTCAGAGGGTCGCCCCCAATGTAATCACCCCTTTTGCTCTGCAGTAATCCTCCTTACCAAGTCTAAATTTGTATTTCTTTTGATAGGCCCTAGATGATGTAATTTTTGGCCCCCCTTCACATCTGCCCTCTCCCTCTGCCCCAGCCACCCTACTTACTATTCCTCCAAACCCAAGGATGTTTCTATTCCAGGGTCTTTGCACTCACAGTTCACTCTGCCTGAAGCTTTTATAGTCCTATAAGACTTGAGTTGCTCCTGAACTTCATTCCAACGCTTGTACAAATGGAAGCCTATAAGAGAGGCCCTCCCAGATAGCTCCCTATAAAAGAGCAACCACATCTCTTCCCTCTCTCCCTGTCCCTCACTGCATTTTCTTTCTTCATTGTGTTTATCGCCACCTGACACACACTTGCTTGTCTGTCTTCCTGCACTCAGGATGTAAACTCCATGTGACCAGGGTGTTTGCCTTTTTTACTTACTGGATGTCTGTACTTTTAGTGCCTAGAACCTTCCATGGGATGGGACAAAGTCGGCTTTCAATAAATATTTGACTAATAAAATTATATGACTAAATGAAATAAAAACTACTAGCTACACTGATTGAATGTTTGCTAGGTGTCAACAAAATGCTATGATTTCCAATCACCACAATTATATCTGTCAAGGTAGGGGTTACCGTCTCATTTTCAGATGAGGACATTTAGCTGTAAAGATTCACTAAAATGCCCAAATTTTAACAGTTATGATTTGCTTAGGCTAGGACTCAAATTGACTCCAAACCCTTTATCTTTTACTACAACATAGCAGGCTGCCTCCTAAACCTTTACAGTTGCTGCAAAGAAATTGCCTGCAAAGAAAAGCAGAGACAAGTCCCAAAGCACCGCTTCCCTTTGGCACACTTAAAACTGGAAAGAATTTGAGAGGGCTTGTGCTAGAGGTGGCATTTGAAAGTCCCCTAGAAGGATGAGTTGAATTTGCATTAGGACAGGCTGGAGGAGGAGAGGCCCACAGTCCAACATGGGACTCACACAAGCCTCAAGACTCCTTGCATTTCACTGTGTCTCACCCAGGGGGCTACATGTCTCCAGCAGGTATACCAACCTGACTTGCTACTTCACAGAGTCACAAAAACGATCCAGTTGGAGAAAGAATGTATAATTCACTTATTTTTCTCAAGATCAGCCCTCAATATTCAAGGCAAGAATAGCAGGCATTAAATACTGTTACCATTTCCCCAAGTATGGAATGAATTATTAAATAAACCTATATATTTTTTTCTCATTTGAAAGATATTTATCAAACATAGTAATGACATAACTTTTATGGAGCTCCTAATATGTGTCAGTTACCTAAAAGGGCACATTACATATGCCAATGCAACTAATTCCTATATAAACCCTGTGAGATAGAGATGATGTCCACTTTACTAAGAGGAGACTGAGGCTCAGATAGGTCCAAAGTCATTCAGTTATAAAATCAGGTGCAAACTCAGGTCCATCTGATTCTAATACTCGACACTGTTGATGGCAGTATTTGCCTTCCAAGACATGAAGTTCTTAATAATCAACTTCCTCACATTTTACTAAACTAAGCATCCACACAGAAATGGGGTTCTTGCCCCAGGAAAGTAGTTATCCCTGGTGTGGTATCATACAACATAGTAATTGGTGCATAAAACTGCAGGTGTTTTCCTACTTCATGAATGCTGAAAGTGGGAAAACAAACTTAGCAATCAGATACATTAAGGGCAAATATTTACTTCTCAAAAAAATTCTGACTTTTACAAGATATTGAAATCAATGTTCCAATGTATTTCATTGTTTCTAAAAAAGAATCTGTCAGTGTCCTGGGCAAGTGGCTATCAATGTGCTTGCCATGGTAACTTCCTTTTCTAGTACAATCTGCCTATTTCTCACCCTGGGCAAAGGAAACCCTCAGTGCCAGTGACCTGACACCTCATCCCAGCTGATTGTCATGATGGACAATCTGACCCAAGCTGGATTGATGAGATTCTTGCTGAGACTGTATTATGGAACACAGGGATTGAGAGAGGTTGGATTGGGTATCGGAGTAAGAACACATGGAGTCAGGGCAGCTATAGATCCACGGCAACCCCACACCACACAGTGTTCTTCGAAAGCAAGAACAAGAGAAATCAATACACAGAATGGGAGGACAAGAACACATGGAGTCAGGGCAGCTATAGATCCACGGCAACCCCACACCACACAGTGTTCTTGGAAAGCAAGAACAAGAGAAATCAATACACAGAATGGGAGGACGGAAACAGTACATAGTGGACACAAAAGACCATGCCACTCCAAAGAACAAGAGCCACAAAGAGTGGATGACTGACCTTTGCTGAGTGACAACTTTCCATTCCTGGGGAAGCCTGATTGAAACTAGGTTCTGTGGGATTTCCCTGATTTCTTACAGCAAATTTCCCTTTATTTAAGCAGTTTTCGTGGAGTATATTAGTTATCTATTGCTTTGTAACAAATCATCCCCAAATATAGCAGGTTAAACAATAATATTTATTATCTCACCATAGTTTATGAGGGTCAGAAATGCCAGAGTGGTTCAGCTGACTGGTCCAACTCAAGGTCTTTCACAAGGTTACAGTCAATCTGTGCTGTTGGCTGGGTCTCCAGTCATTTCAAGGCTTGACTGGAGCTGGAGAATCTATTTCTAGGCTTACTCACAGGGTTGTGGTTGGCCTCAAGTCCTTGCTGGCTTCTGGTCCCAGGAAAGAGAAAGAGAGAGAGCAAATAAAGCAAAAGACTTCCACCATGGGAGCCCCACACCATGAAGCTCTGTGACAGGAATCCCACAATTCATGGCCTCAGCCTCTGGAGCTCTACTGCTGAAGCCCCGCATCACCTGGCCACAGCTGCCAGAATCCCATGTTGCCTGGCCACAGCCTCCAGAGCCCCATATCATGCAGCCACAGATGCTGGAGAGCAAACAAAGCTTCCAGAGACCCATACCACCTGGTCAGAGCCCCCAGAGCCCCATGCCATGCGTCCATAGCTGCCCAAGCTCCACACCACATTGATCCAGCCACCCCCAGCTACAGCCACACCCATCAGCAGCCCCCAGACTACTGAGTCTGATCAGAACTACTGAGTCTACCTAGAACTACTGAGACTACAGAGTCTACCCAGAACCAAAACTAAAGCATTCCACTCAACAAGCAACAAAACAAATCTACAGGAGGGATTCTCTCTCTTCAAAAAGTGCTCCAGAGGAATGAGTTTTATAATAAATGCTTAATCAAATGAATAGAAACACTCTAAATAAACAACCTAACATTACTGTCAAAGATCTAGAAAAACAAGAACAATCCCATCCCAAAATTGGCAGATGGGAGGAATTAATAAAGATTTGAGCAGAACTAATGAAATAGAGATTAAAAAAAAAAAGATACAAAAGATTGATGAAATAAAAACTTGGTTTTTTGAGAAGATAAACAAAATATACAAAACATTAGCCAGACTAACTAAAAAAAAGAAAAAAGGAAAAAAGACCCAATAACAAAAACAGAAATGAAAAAGGAGATATCACAACTAATACCACAGAAATACAAAAAATCATTAGAGACTACTATGAACAACTATATTCCAACAAATTTGAAACCTGGAGGAAACAGATAAATTTCTGAATCCATACAAACTACCAAGACTGAACTAAGAAGAAATAGAAAACTGAACAGACTAATAACAAGCAACAAGACTGAAGCAGTAATCAGAAATCTTCCAGCAAAGAAAAGCAAGGCCAGATAGCTTCACCACTGAATTCTATCAAACCTTTAAAGAGGAATTAATACTAATTCTTTTCAAACTATTCAAAAAAATGTAAATGGAGGCCATTCTCCCAAACTCATTCATTTGGTATCATCACCCTGATACCAAAACCAGACAAAGATACAACAACAAAAAAAAACTACAGGCCAATATCTGTGATGAACATAGATGTGAAAATCCTCAACAAAATATTAGCAAACAGAATACAACAGCACATCAAAAAGATAATACATCATGACCAAGAGGGATTCATCCCAGGGATGCAAGGATGGTTTGACAAATGCAAGCAATAAATGTGATACACCACAACAACAAAATCAAAGACAGAAACCATATGGTCATCACAATAAACACAGAAAAAGCATTTGACAAAATTCAATATCCCTTCATGACAAAGATTCTCAGCTAATTAGGTATAGAAGGAAAGTATCTCAATTCAATAAAAGCCATGTGTGACAAACCAACTGCCACTATCCTCCTGAATGGAGAAAGGCTGAAAGCTTCTCCTTTAAGGACAAGAACAAGACAAGGATCCCCACTCTCACCACTCCTATTCAACATAGTATTGGAAGTACTTGCCAGAGCAATCAGGCAAGAGAAAGAAAGAAAGGGCATTCGGATCGGAAAAGACAAAGTCAAATTGCCCCTGTTTGCAGATGACATGATCCTATATATGCAAAACCCCAAAGATTACCAAAAAACTCTTAGAGCTGATAAACAAAGTCAGTAATGTTTCAGGATACAAAATCAATATTCAAAAAATCAGTAGCATTTCTATACTCCAACAATGAACTGACAGAAAAAGAAATCAAGAAATCAAGCCCATTTACAATAGTCACCAAAACAATAAAATACCTAGGAATAAATTTAACCATGGAGGTAAAGATCTCTACAATGAGAACTATAAACCACTGCTGAAATAAATTAAAGATGACACCAAAAGATGGAAAGACATTTCTTGCTCATGGCTTAGAAGAATCGACATAGTGAAAATGTCCATATTACCCAAAGCCATCTACAGATTCAATATGATTCCCATCAAAATACCAATGATGTTCTTTACAGAAACAGGAAAACAATCTTAACATTCATATGGAACAACAAAATACCCTGAGTAGCTAAAGCAATCTTGAGAAGAAAAATAAAAGTCCAGAGGCATTACACTTCCTGACTTCAAATTATATTACAAGGCTGTAGTAACCAAAACAGCATGATACTGGCATAAAAACAGGCACGTAGACTAATGGAACAAAACAGAGAACCCAGAAATCAACCCACTTATTTACAGCCAACTGATCTTTGACAAAGGCACCAGGAGCATACAATGAGGAAAGGACAGATTCTTCAATAAATAGTGCTGGGGAAACTGGACATCCATATGCAGAAGAATGAAACTAGACCTGTACCTCTCGCCATATACCAAAATAACTCAAAATGGATTAAAGACTTAAATATAAAACCCAAAACTATAAAACTCCTGGAAGAAAACATAGGGGAATCACTCCAAGATGTAGGGCTGAGCAAATACTTTATAAATAAGACCCCAAACACTCAGACAACAAAAGGAAAAATAAACAAATAGAATTGTATCAAACTAAAAAGTTTCTGCATAGCAAAGGAAACAATCAAAAGAGTGAAAAGAAAATCTACAGAATGGGAGACAATATTTGTAAACTATGCTTCTAATGAGGAATTAATATCCAGAATACACAAGGAACTCAAACAACTTCACAATAAAAAAGTCAATAATCCAAGTAAAAAATGGGCAAAGGAGATGAATAGACATCTCTCAAAGGATGACATACAAATGGCCAACAGGTACATGAAAAAATACTCAACATCACTAATCACCAGGGAAATGCACATCAAAACCACTCTGAGATACCACCTCACCCCAATTAGACTGGCCATTATCAAAAAGACAGAGAATAACAAATGCTGGTGAGGATGTGGAGAAAGGGGAACACTTCTGCATTGTTGATGTGACTGTAAATTAGTACAGCAATTATGGAAAACAGTATGGAGTTTCTTGAAAAAACTACAGATAGAACTACCATTCAGTCTAACAATTCCACTACTCAGTATATATCCAAAGGAATGGAAATCATCATATCAAAGGGATACCTTCGCTCCCATGTTTATTGCAGCTCTATTTAAAACAGCCAGGGGCTGAGCCCGTGGCGCACTCGGGAGAGTGCGGCGCTGGGAGCACAGCAGCGCTCCTGCCACAGGTTCAGATCCTATATAGGGATGACTGGTGCGCTCACAGCACTCACTGGCTGAGCGTGGTGTGGCCGGTCACAAAAAGGACCAAAAAAAAAAAAAAAAATCAATAGCCAGGCTATGGAATCCAACCAAGATGGATGACTGGTTAAGGAAAATGTGGTTATATACACAATGGAATACTATTCAGCCATAAAAAAGAATAAAATT
>NW_007727825.1:11459-14425 GCF_000696425.1 Galeopterus variegatus | reverse complement strand
CCTATATAGGGATGACTGGTGCGCTCACAGCACTCACTGGCTGAGCGTGGTGTGGCCGGTCACAAAAAGGACCAAAAAAAAAAAAAAAAATCAATAGCCAGGCTATGGAATCCAACCAAGATGGATGACTGGTTAAGGAAAATGTGGTTATATACACAATGGAATACTATTCAGCCATAAAAAAGAATAAAATTCTGCCATTTGCAGCAACATGGATGAGCTTGGAGAAAATTATGTTAAGTGAAACAAACCAGGCACAGAAAGAGAAATACCACATGCCCTCACTCTCAAGTGGGAGCTAAATAAATAAATAAATAAACAAGAAAGAAATAGCAATCACAATAATGCATTGAACTTTTAGAAGGAGAGCAGAACTGTGGTTACTAGAAGTGGAAAGAGGGAGGGGGAGGGGTTTAATAAGAAATTAATGAGTAATTGGTTAACAGACCCAAAGAATGGTTATATATTGTGATGATGAATACACTAACTATCCTGATTTGACTATCACATACCATATACGACTATTGATAGTCAGCTTGCACTCCACAAATATGTATAATCAATTATGCTTCAATTTAAAATAATTAATTTTAAAAAGAGAGAGAGAACAAGGTGAAAGCCACAGTCTTTAATAACTTAATCCCAGAAGAGACTATTATTTCTGTCAGGTGCTATTGGTCACACAGACCAATCCTGATATGCTACGGAATGAGACTATACAAGGAGTGTATAACAGGAGGCAGACACCATTGGGGACCCCTTTGACAGTGGCCTACTGTAGGGACGTCTCCCTTTCAAGCAACTAAGACATCACACACACATAAATGGAGGTAGACTTCCAGAAATGTCAACCATCCAACACCAGTTAGAAATGTGAATGTAAGTAGAAAAAGGTCCCTACACACTAAAGAATTTCAACAAAGCCTTTGCATTTGACTTACATGGACCACAGATCTGCTCCTGGACCCTCATCAATTTGCACAAAAAACAAATAGATTAAAAGCATTAAAAGAGGACACTCTTTGAATGACTTGCAACATTAGAAGGCTACAGAAGATTCACCAAGAAAAGTTATTTAGGTTAATTTAGTGTTGAAACAAAGCTCAGAAGGTATATCAGTCAGGGAAGGCGAAGTTACACTGCAGTACAAGGAAACAAAGGAGCTTCGTGCTTCACCACCGCTCCCATGGCATGTCCACCGTGGGCCGGCTGCACTTGGCTCATTCTTGCTGCCATCCTCATTCCAGGACAAGGGCTAAAGAAGCAATCTCGGTCTGGAATAGCTCCGGTTGCTGTGGCAAAGGGAAAAAGGACATGGCAAATCATGCACTGTATAAACCAAGACTTGTCAGTGAGGTTTTCCTAGTTTTTAAGAGAGCAGATATGACAAATAAAATCAAAACCAACTGGAGTCATGAGCTTTTGCTCCATCTATATGTGATGCTATATATATTTTGTCAGGGACACAAGGTGAGGTTATTTAGCTACTCAGGAAACCAGATGCTTTCTGTGAGTGTGCACTGCTACATCAGGAGGGTGAAAGACACAGCCTAGCATGCCAAGAAGAATGAGCCCTAGTGGCAGGCCCGAGCTTCTCTCCCGTGTATGTGAGCTTCTCTCACATTTACTAGCTGTATGAGTGTAAGCAGGACACTTAACTCTGGATCTGGGTTCTCCCCTGAGTAGAAGGGGCTGATATCAACAATGATATCTTAGAACAGATGAGAGGATGCCACTTAGCAAAGGCATGTGTAGTGCTTAGAACAGGGTCTGGTACAGGATCAGTGCTTGACAAATGTCAGCTGTCACTATTGTTTCCAGAGTCTGCCATTCCATATGCAACCTACCTTCCATCTCAGAAGTCCCTGAGTCACAGAGCTAGAAACAGCATGTCCTCCCTCTTCCCAGATAGAAATGAGGAACAAGGGATGAAAATACAGTAAATAAGGTTTCTCAGCCAGTGGGAGCTACCCGAGGTGATGCACGGGTACCGAGAAACTATCGACTCTTCTTTTGTACGAAGTTCAAACTTTCCTCACATTCTCTAGGACTTCCTCTATTTTACTTACATTGTAAAACCTTCCACGTTGCTCTTTAATGCTGATAGGATAAAATACAAACTTCTCAGACTAGTGTTTGAGGACTTGCTCAGCCTGGGCCCAGACTACCTATCCCAGCCTTACAAGTAATTATTTGTTACACATATTAACTGCTTCAAAGACACTTGCCTCTTAACCCTCACTAAGCTCCTGGTAGTTTTTTTCTGCATCTTTTCTCTTGTCACTTCTCTTTCCTCCTTCCCTCTTAAGGCCCATCTTAGACTCCACCTGCTTCATGCAGCCTTCGCTGACTATGCACTCATAAGTATTTGCTCCTGCTTCTGAATTCCTATAACTTTCTGAGCTATTTATTAATTCATTTCTTCACTTGATTTGACTATTATTGACAAGTGGTAACTTTTTTTTACACCTGAGGAAAAAAAGTTAGAACTCTACACCACACACAAAAATAAATTCTGGGATTAAAAAGCTAGCTAGAGTGAATAGGCAATTCTATAGAGACAGAAAATGAATTAGTATTTGCCAAAGGTTTGGGAGTTGATGGAAAATGGGAAGTGACTATTAATGGGTAAAGGATTTCTCTTTGGGATGAGAATGTTCTGAAACTGATCGTGGTGAGGGTTGCATAGCCCTAGAAATATATTAAAACCACTGAATGGTACACTTTAACGGGTAAATTGTATGGTATTTTATTATACCATTGTTAAATATAAAAAGGCGTATGTCTGGGAAAATTCATAAAGCTTTTACTTGTGATTCTTGTGCTTTTCTGTATGTGTGTCACACATCAATAAATAGTTTATTTTTTAAAATCTAACTGGAAAAAGGAGACCTATAAAATTCCTAGGACATATTACAGAAAAATATTTTTTATAATATCTGGATGGGGAGGAACTTCGTCAGCAT
>NW_007727825.1:5563-11257 GCF_000696425.1 Galeopterus variegatus | reverse complement strand
AGGACATATTACAGAAAAATATTTTTTATAATATCTGGATGGGGAGGAACTTCGTCAGCATAGCAAAGCACTCAAAAGCCATAAAAGAAAAAATTGACATGCCACATTTTACTACCCATACATAGCATTACATTTCCTATTAGTGAATGACATCATAGAAACTTAAAAGACCAGAAAAGTATACTTACTATACATATATAAACCTATATATACACAATGCGTAACTATTAAGGATTTAGTAGTCTTAATATAAAAAAACTTACAAGCCAATGAAAATTATAGATGACCAAATATAAAATAAAATAGACAAATTTATAAATGAGATACAAATGGCATTGACCAAGAAAGAATAGTGTCTAGTTTGCAACTGATACGGAGGCTGCTTGTCACATGTCGCCTCAATTCAGTGCCTATACAGAGCCTTATACACAGCATGACTCACATATGTTTATCAAGAGCAATATTCTAATTTTGTCCTCCTTAAGTTACAATTTGCCCTGTGACTTTTTCACTCTAACAGATTTTACATTCTCCAGCTCTTCTTCTGCAATAGCAAGTTTTCTTTTTTTAGAGTTTATTCGAAAGTGAAAACATTTTGTGTGTATGTGTTTTGGGTTTTATTTCGTATTTATCCTTTTTAAATTAAAGATGGTTCTTCTCTTGATATGTGGCTGCAGCTCAAACTAATTCACTTCCCTCCCACACTGAATTATGTGCGATCTGTCGAGAACAAGTGGATATTTCAATTGGGGGTGGGGGAGATGTGGGTACTTGGCATTTTTATCAGGAATTCCATTTTCAGTGCAACAGGCAAAATGATTAGGCTTTCAGGAACTTAAAGTAATTACCTCAGGCAAAAATTAGAATTTCGCATTTGCTAATGAAAATGTTAGAGAGTTCTAAGGTACTAAATTGGACTCAGTGCCACATTTTCCTCTTAAACAACATTTTTTAAAAAAATGCTCACAGGCGATAGAAATAAAAGAAAAATCTTAGTCTTGGATTAACCATAATAGCGTGATGAGAGCTTACAAAGAGTGAGGTGAATTTTTTTTTTCTCTTGTGCTGAGGAATTTAATGGGGGGGGGGGCAAAACTCCTCTCAGGAAATAGATTTCTCACTCTGAATTTCCTCACCAGCTACCGAGTTTGAGAGAGTCACTGAGGTCAAAAGACTGAACCTCCAATTACCATCCTTCCCTACATAGCACAGCCTACACGTGAAGGTCTGCTGAGGAACCCACTGCAAGTCCCATAGGCACTCCAAATAGCACAGGGCCAAAGCCCCTCTAGAAGCTGTTCTTTTCTCTCTGCTCCCTGCAGTGCCACAAACTTTGTCACCCTGTCTAAAGCTCTGGTCCTCGTACATGCCTCCCTCCCTTTTTCCTCATGACCCAACCAGTCATTCACTGAGCCCTGAAGGGTTTGCCTCCAAGGAGTTTCTCTCTGCTCCCTGCAGTGCCACAAACTTTGTCACCCTGTCTAAAGCTCTGGTCCTCGTACATGCCTCCCTCCCTTTTCCTCATGACCCAACCAGTCATTCACTGAGCCCTGAAGGGTTTGCCTCCAAGGAGTTTCTCGAACCCCTCCCGACTGCCACTGTTCTCGCTAACAAGCCCTTGTTCAGGTCCTCCTCAGTTCTCACATGGACTTTTGCAGGGCTCTTCCAACAGGTCTCTCTGCTTCCAGACTGTGCCCTTCAAATCCCTTCTTACTTAGTTGCCCATCCCATGCTTTCCCCCACCCCAGACGCAAATCCCACCATGGTACTGTAGTCAGTAAAACTGTCCAATAACTTCCTGTTGGCTAACGGTCCTATTGGCTAAGAATGGTGTTGACATGCTAAGTGTGAGTGACTCACTCAAATCAAACAAAGGATGAGTTCGGGACTCAGGTTATCTGCTGGTCTGCTGCCCTTCTCAAATTGTACCCCACATCCCCTCCAGCCTCATCTCTCTCCACCACTCCTCACAAAGGATGCTGCAGTCTCCACGGGCTGTCTGAGGCTAGACACACAGCACGCTTTGCTAGGAAAGAACGTGTGCCTTGAGCACAGCAATTCTTCATCTGGCCACGTCCTAGTCATCCTTCAATATGCCTGAGCCCCAAACTTAGCTACATTCTCCTATAGCCCCTTCCCTTTCCTCTGTCATGGCATCCACTACATCCTACATCACATTGAAACAGCCCATTCCTGTGTCTGCTTCCTCAACAAATTATTAACTATTAGGGCAAGAGAACCTGTCTTTGCCATCCTTTTATTAGAAACAGCTGGCAAAAATATCTTCTCCATAGGAGATTTGCAAAATTACATATTAAACATAAGAGAACTGGGCAAATATTTCAGTGTCCTCTTCGTCAGCAAATATTCATCAGGCACTTACTTGAGTATGGAGCAGTTTTTCTTCCCCAGAAAGCAGAGTTCCCCACATACCTCCAAGGTAGTGTTGTCTCCCCTAGAGAAACTTTCTTTTAAGAGTCAATAAGACCTTACCTGTGTTACTGATTTTCAAACCTGGGTGCACATTAAAATTATCTGGAGAGTTTTTAAAATATTTTTATGTCCCATCCCAATCTTGGACCACTCAAATCAGTATCTCTGAGGGTGTTTCTCAGGATATGTTTAACAGGCTTGCCAGATAATGGTGATGTGAAGTCAGGACTGAAAAGTCTACATATTAAGTAAAATAATGGAGAACTAAGACAGCTGTCCAGACACTACCACTCTTGGTCAGCAAGCAAGGCCCTTAATTAGGGGTACATATTTTGAAGTCTCTTTCTCAAAAATTTCTGAGCCCCATTCAGGTGTCTGGAATTGGTGTGGGCCAGCAATGCCAGCCTAGGCAGGGAGCTCCAAGCCCAAATGGACCCCAGTAACCCACCTCATCCAAGAAGAGCTCTCTTGGATCCTCTACCCTCATGGGAGATTGACCAGATACCCTCTGGTATCTATATAACTCACACGTATAGGGTCATCCCAGGGTCTAGGGTCTGGGCCTCCATTCTAGCAGGGAGGACTGACAAGCTGATCACTCCCACTGGTTGGCAAATATTTCTTTCACAAGATAGCATAAAATTGGACCACCAGAATGGTGCTGACATGCTAACTTTGAGTGACTCATTCATATCAAACAAAGGATGAGTTCAGGACTCTGGGTTATCAGCTGGTCCACTGCTAACTCCTGGAATTGAGTTTGGTGTGCTGGCCTGGTGTGCATTGGCTATCCTTATTCCTTGTGCCACCTTTAGTCCACAGGTTCCAAGGGTGGTGGGGGTTGGGGATGACAGGCATCCTTTATCCTGAGCATCCCCTAATGCTAGCACCCACATGGTCACCCTACCTCTTCCAAAGTCTCCATACCAAGTAACAGGCAGTCTACAGGGAGTGGCTGCACCTATCCCTTCTGGGGGCTTTTGAAAATATTGCTCCACAAATTCTATGNAGGGAGTGGCTGCACCTATCCCTTCTGGGGGCTTTTGAAAATATTGCTCCACAAATTCTATGCGCCCCTTCAATTGATGCCTTCTCTTGCCTGTGATCAATGAAGTAACATCAGTCTGAAATCATGCCAGACAAGAAACAAACATTCCTTGCGTGGATGGAACCACTCCTTTCAGCCCACCAGTGGGCCTCTCACCTATCTCCCTGCTGGTGGAAGTGTGTGGAAGGCCAGAACATGGTCAACGTTGAAAGAGATCACATTCTAGGAATGCCGTGTATAGTCCAAAGAGTTTAAGAGAAGATAGTTGGAAGATGTGTTGTTCTTTGTTTACACTATAAACTTCTGAATGGTGAACTTCACATAATGAGAAAATAATCTTTCATATTTTCCTGAATACTCCAGGTGAGACTTGCATCTGTGATCATTAAGAAAGCACAGTCACTATCTAAGAGTCATTGGAAGCCAATATTCACAGCTGGCATGACAGATGACTCAGTGTTATGAATAATGATATAACCAGCTGTAAATAAGTAGTATTAGGGAATGGCAGAGGCCGGAAGGTCCTTATTGATTGAATACAACACGTTCTAAAGAACCATGCATTGTGAGTAATAACAGCATTGCCACATTTTTCTCTTGGTGAGAGTTATAAAATTAGCCAGGAATGATTCATTTGACAGGAAAAAATATGAAGAAATGATTTCAGGCCTAAACATAAAGAAACAGTGTCTTAACACTACAAAGAATACTCATGCATTGTTAGGACGATGAACAAATATATAAGTAGCTCTTTTCTACCCACTATTCCAAATCTTTATAAATATGTTGCTATAACACACATGAGCCCATGACTTTTGTAATACATTTTTATTTGGCTCTGTCCCCAGATTATTCAAAAGGAGGAAAAATATATTTTAAGAAAGTTTAATTTTTATATATCCCATTATATTTTGCTTAAACTTCATTTATGACCCTGAAATGTGGCTCCTTCAACTGACTGAGCTCCTGGGGTTCAGTGGGTGGCAAATCGAGGACGTGTTATTCATTCATCTTTGTCTTGCCAGGCAGAGAGATCCTGACACATAGCAGGTGTTCAAATAAATGTTTTTTGAGCGTATCTTTGATTTTTGTCTTCATAGGAATAATCAAAGATATCCCACTTGCTTGCATTCGTAAAATATGTCTGAATATTTTTTATCTCTAACTGGAGTATCGACTTTCTGGCTTACAAAGCACTGTGAGATACATTATCTCATCAGCCAGGAAACATTTCCTGAGCCCAACTATGTGTCCTACAATGATGAAGAGAAAAGTTGCTGCTTTCAAGGAATTGAAACTTCAGTGTAAGAAGGGGTCAGACATAATATTACAAGGCAGCATGTCAAGCATGCAATAGAGGCTTAAACAAAATCTCATGGGAGTCTGAAAGAAGAAGTGAGAGCTGGGAGAAGTGACTTCTAAAGATGAACTTGAAAGATAAGTGAGATCTCAGCAGAGAGAAACAGAAGAAAAGGAGACCTTTCTGGAACTTAAATAACAGTATGCAACTCCCTTCCTTAGTTTTCCAATGACTTCCCATTACTCTCATAAAATCCATATCTTTCCCACTGTCTCCAAGGTCCTACATGACTGGGTTCCTGCCTGCCTCTTTGACCTCATCTCCCATCACTTTATGTGTCACTCATGGTTTCAGTCACAATGCTCATCCTGATGTTCTCCAGATATACCAAGCTTCTCCCCACCTCATAGCCTTGATGTTTTCTCTTCCCTCTGCCTGGAACACACCACTGCCCCAGATCTTCATGTGGCTGGCTCAGGCCCCCTGTTCAGTGTCACTTCCTAGACATGGCTTCCCTGTCCTCCCATTCAAAAGTAGCCTCCCATCCTCACCTCCTTACTCTCCATGATATCATATATTTTTTTTAAATTTCAGAGCCGTTTTCTAAAACTACTTCATATATAAATGTATATATATTTTTGACTGTCTTTTGTCTGTCTTCCACATTATAGGTTCTAGGAGTCAGGACCTTGAGTGGTTTAGCTTATTCACTTCTGTACCTTCAGTACTTAAAAAGGGGTGCCTAGCAGATAGTACAGTCTCAGAAAATATTTTTGAATAAATTAATGGCAAAGGGATACATAATCAAAGCCAGAAGTGTCAAGCTGCACGTGGATAGAATATGGGACTTCCAGGGGAAAATCTGGAGCTAGAACAAGCTGGGAAAGTAGTTATAGCCAGACCTACAAAGATA